>NW_026925175.1:0-25549 GCF_032062105.1 Saccostrea cuccullata
AAATACAATTTAACGAGGCCAAATATAATTTGAGTGCGCATGACTTTTCAATTTCATGCAGTCATTTGTGCGATAGTACACCTTTGCCAAATATTTTAATTTTAATACAAAATTAACATTTTCTTTAACCCCTACTTGTCTGAAAATGTGATTTTACGACAATAATTAGGAAAAAACACTGAATTGACTCTAACGACGTCACCATTTTTGGATTTTGTTAGCAATGCATGACGCTGAAGAATGACGCATGACTCGTTTGTATGTTCAAGACGTCCATGGATATTATACTAAAAAATGCAAGCTGATGACAGAACATCTTAATAAACATACTTTGTATAGCAATCTAAACATTGCTTTTTTTTTACCGAAAAAAATCATATTCGCCGATAATTCATCCGCATTGATACTTATTCATACCGTAATATGGGAATTTTAGAGGTATTGACTTTGAAAAAATAAACTTAGTAATAGTTTCGTACATCAGCCTAAATGGTGAAATATTCTTAAGTTTCACAGTTGGTGACTTTTTACAATAATATTCATCTACTTGAATGGAAAGGAAATCTCTAGGGCAGAAATTCAAAAAATATGGAAGAAATGTGATAATTTGGCGCTTTTCCAGCAAATTTCCATATATAATCAGTTAGTAAAATTTGACAACTTTTGAGATGGCCCCCTTAAAAATCGGGATGGTAAACATTCGATTTTTTAATCTTAAAACATTAATTATAATATTGAAAATTGATTATCAAAAAATATCAAAATCCCTAGGACAGAAATAATTAGACTCGTACTCGTTAATATAATTCGAAATTTTGACAACATTTTTAATGCTTAAAAATTTAAGAAAAGGATAGCTATCTTTGAAATATTAATCGAAAATAATATTTAGAACTTTAGAAAGAAAAAAAGTAAAAAATCATTATTAGGTTTCTTAAGATGATGACTTCAGATAATATCAATTCCAAATCACGCCTCTCCACAAATATCGTTTTCAATGAACTACTGACTACTTTTCTGGCATATATAGTGTATAATGTTAATGTGTTTGTTGTTATATGAACCATATCTTAACGAATGATTGACAGATCTGGTTAATCCTTGATCCATTAAAATTAAATGTCAAATTTCATATTGGCCACACATACGAATAGAAACTTTATTTTTGTGAAAAACATAGGTTACAGATACTAATATGATGGTTTATGGTTTTAGCCCTTTGTATAATAAAACATTAATAAAGCATTGTATGAATATGGCAATCAAAATACTCCCTAATGATAGATTATCTAATAAATATAGTTATTGTGATAAAATACCTTTAATTTAGGAGACGGTTTTCACATTTATATTATAATAGAACACCCCCCCCCCCAAAAAAATTCTCCACTCTTAATTCATTTGTTAGATGGAGAGAACGACTTTCCTCATTTATGCTTTGTTTTCTGTCCATTAAATTCAATCATAAAATTAAAAATCCATATGTAAGAAAAAATGTATCTCGTGTCATTTTCGGCAATGAATACAACATATTTTGGTCTGAGATTCTGATATCTTTTATCAAAGAAAGTATTAATTAAAAAATAACCTGGTTTTGAAAAATACATATTTTCGTCCATGAATATTTCAAATTATAATTAACACTCACCTCCTCTGAGCCAAGCATCAGTATCTTAAAATGAAAAAAAAATTAAGTAATTAAATAACATATGCAGAAATTTCTTAGGATATCAAGATACTATCAAGATGCATGTTTTACCTAGTTTGATTGTCTTTTCTTGAATTTCTCATATAAAAGAAAATTAGAATTGTAGTACCTTGTATTACAAGAAACACAGCTAGGAGAACCAAGATCTTCCACATTTTTCTTCTGTATGTCGAATGAAACACTTACGCCAATCTTTTCATAGTTATATAATTTTTATAACCTATAATCGATTACCGATTAAGTTATGGAACACAGCTGATGATACAGTTTTAATTAACTTTTGATTCTTTGAAGAGTCATTTGAAGCATATGTCGATCAACCGGTGTCATCATAAACTTACTGATGTTGCTTATCATTGGCTGGTCATTTAAGCAGACTGTTTTTTTAATTTTATTTCAAACCTTTTGATCTATAGGCATTTGATGACTATAGCTTTAAATATCATATTCCTGTTGTATTCAAAAAACTAGATGAATATTTCGAGATACATGTACATGTATTTTGTTCAAAAAGTCTCCTCTAAAAGGCTTAATTGTCTTGCATTCTCTTTACTAATGTGCCGACATGATATTGACTGGCAATTTTTATAAACAATAAACCTAGACGCAGGTATAAGAATGATCAAAAAATCAAATAGACAAAATATTGATGTTGTCTTTTTTTATTCATTTATAACACACATGTACGTCAGTAAACAATAAGGCACGTGTCATAATCCACTAAAATGTACTCCGTTACCTTGAAATTTTACAGAATCTTAAACAAATCCACACTTAGAATCTTCAACTGAAGAACACGTACTAGTGTTCATGATTTTGGATGTTGCCCAGCCTAGGCTCTTTAAGCAATATTAAAATTCAACCCGTCTGTTCCTTCAACATTAATTTGCCAACAAAGTAATACAGTGTATATGTTGTAGAACTTAAGATTTTTTCTTTATCATGATAAGTCCAGTCTTGCATTCCACTATATTTGACGATACAGTCTACATCCTCCATTATCTCTAGTATCTCAGTGAATTCGACGTAAAAGACACTACAGAGTCTGCAGAAATTGTTTCATATTAAGATGTTATACAGACTATAAATAGACGACTTGGACCAATTAATTACTTGACAAAAGAAATAACATCAGTTTTATTCACCTTCAACTTTCCTTATTAATGTAATAATATTCCGTTGTTGCCTGCATACGTTGTTTGCAGCTCCCAGTTTACTTGAAACTCAAGAACGTGCCCTGAGTACGATGATTTTATTTAACAGAGCACGCTACTGACAGGTATGTTGATGTAACAGGGATTTCAACAATATCTTTTAATGTCAGCATTTCGTAAATTTCATGGTCGTTATAATGGCCTTATGAGCAAAGATAACTTATCACTGGGTCGTATTTTGGTTGATACCTCTTTTTTGTTTTTGCTTTATTTCAAACTGTCTTGTATATTTATTTACATATATGTCTGTTTTGTATTTGTGTAATTTGTGTGAAAGTAAAAAATAAACCCTTAAAAAAAATACAAATCAGATAAAGAGCAAGTACGGATCTAAAAAACCTTCAAAGTTAGCAACAAATACCATGGAAAAGTGATCATTTTTTGCCGCCTGATCACACCTGCCGTTTTGCTTAGAAACTTCAGTGTGTAAATAATGGCCTTACATCTAGTATGAAAAATGTCAGTCAAGAAATGAGTTAATGAAAGATTTTTCTTTTGCTGACAATGTTATTGCATTGATAATAGAAAATTGTGAAATTACGTCTTTAAAAAACCAATTACTTTTCCAAAGCGTGCTTCGTTTTATAAAACTTGTGAAATGATGTCTTTAAACGTGACTTTTGATATTTTTGCACCATCAATTGTTTGTCAATAACGTGAAACATATGGAGATTACGAATAGTATTCAAGCGCAAAAGTCAATGCTCTTGCAAATCGAATCAACACTTAGATATAAACAAGATATATGAAAAAAAGATAAACGATTTTTCTAGAAAAATATCCGAACATGAAGTAGATTTGTGTTACTATATTGTATCCTTTTTCTCAAGCTTACCAGGATATATCCTAACGACATAATAATGGATATAGCCATTGTTGATTGACAATACGTCGTCGATATATTTAAATGTCGAGTTGAGGCCACAGCAAGTGTTTTCTTTTTCTCGCATTTATGATTTTGGACAGATTATGCTTGAAATGAATATAAAAATTGGTCTGGTAATAACAGGTCGCATGGTACCCATGGGAATTCCAACAGATTGTTGGATGACCTGGTCTCGAAAACTCTAAGATATAAGAATGGATATAGCCATTGTTGATTGACAATACGTCGTCGATATATACTCTTCAAAAAAGAAACGCATAGTAGAATTTTAGTGACACATTAAACATAATGATTAATTAGTAAAATGATGCACTGATAAAACGGAAATGTGGTACGCAACAGGAATACTATCTAAATGTCATAATTACTCAACAATACTAAAAATATAGTCAGTTTAAGGCCATCAAAGATCAATATCTGGTATGCCCCCCGGAGACACAAATGATAGCCACAGACGGCATCTAATGGAAGCAAATGAGTGTTATAAAAATTGTATAGGAATACTCTCCCTCTCCAAATGTAGCTTTGGTGAGCTGTTGCAGAGTCTGGGGATGCGATTGTCTTTGGCAAATCAATTCAAACCATTTTGTCCAATGTTGCTAAATTGGGTTTAATCTGGCAATTTAGATGACTATGGCAGAAACAGGTTGCTGTTACTTTGCAAGAATTGGAGTGCCAAACGAGCCGTATGTAGCTGTGTATTGTGAGATTGCAATACGGCTCTCGGATGCTGGAAAATTGCATGGGCATGTGTAGGTAGAACATGGTTAGAGTACCCTTTTCCATCAAAGTTTATTGAATTCGAACCAAATCAATCTTATTTTCTTATAATACCGTTTTCCATACCATTACACTACCACCACCAACTTTTTTTAACGTCCTGTAGGCAGTTATCTATCTAACATTCATTACAAAGCATTATCTCTCTGAAATTTATAAGAGCCTTTAGATGAACATTCTGGACTAGTAGCTGAACCAAAATGTTCATCAGTGATGCTGTGGTCATATTCTATTGATCTGAGATCTTTGAAGTCGATAATTGGGGTGTTGTGGGGTCAGAACAATGGCATGAATAATCCTCTTGCAATAATTTGTAGTCAACTGAAAGCGGTCTTGTTAGATGATCTGTGCAGTTCACGGATATCTAATACTTTAGATGCATTACATTTATGCAATTTACGTAATCCTCTGAAGTGATGCTGTGCTGCTGATGTCACACGTAGTCTACCAAATATTTTGCAAACATTGGGTGTTTGATATTAATGGTTTATGTTTTATAGGTTAGATATGGTGCTGTGCGTAACATTAAAACCTCTTGCAATTGTAGATTGTGGTACCACTGCTTCCAGTCGCCCGTTTTCCTTTTTGTGCTGTGCAACATTCAGATGCAGCATTTTTAGGAAGCGTCATTTTTCAGATAAAACCAGATTCAAAATATCGAGAACCCCCGCTTTTGATAGCCCCTTTGTACCTGAAGGAGTTGCATCAGAATTAAACAAATGAAAATTGAGATCAAAATTTTGGAGGAAATTTTGCTAAATCAGGTCTTTTTGTCTGTGAGACTTGTAGAATAGCTATAATCTTAACAATTGCATTAAAAAATCACGCATTTCGCTCGAATACATCATAACCATATAAAAATAAAACATATGACAAAACTATCATACATTTTCATGGCGTTTTTCCAACTATGCGTTTCTTTTTTTGAAGAGTATATTTAAATGTCGAGTTGAGGCCACAGCAAGTGTTTTCTTTTTCTCGCATATATGATTTTGGACAGATTATGTTTGATATGAATAAAAAAATTGGTCTGGTAATAACAGGTCGCATGGTACCCATGGGAATTCCAACAGATTGTTGGATGACCTGGTCTCGAAAACTTCAAAAATATATTGTCAATCAGAAAATCAAACATCTTCATAATGTCACATGAAGATACTTGTATGTACAATGAAAATATTTTAACAATATAATTTGCAATTTGCCAATGAAAGGATAAGTAAAATTACAAGTTCCAATTTAATTGAAGAAAAAAACAGCTGTCAATGATGTAAGAAAGCCTGGACTTAAAAGCGAATGCGTGCATATAAAGTTGAAAAGTCGCAATTTTTCAAGCTTTTCATTTCGACAGAATCGTGTGTTTTCAAATTTTCAATACTTCCAGAAAAATCTATTAGTATTCGAATTCAATTCACATGACTTCTCGATTATATTGTTGCACAATACTCTTGACGTTTATCCTTCACTACTGTGAATCTTAGTAAGGAGTAACGAAAGAGCCTTGGTTGAATATTTACTGGAACCCTTTACGTATCTTTGTTTGTAAGGATTTTTAAGAAGTTTCTGTATCCAAATTTCGTTTTGGTTTTTTGGAATATTAGATTTAATATATTTAAAACTGACATAAGACTTACGAATTTCTTCCATAGAAAGAAAGAATTGAGTATCAGTTGGATTATCACTTGGAGACGTTAGTCCAACTTCATCTAAAATTCTTTTTATATAATCAGCCTTAGAAACAAAGACAATGTCAGTTCCTGCTTCACCAGCAGGGACCAGTAGGTACTGATCATGCTCTCTGTGTAACTCTTTTTTTTACTTCTAGATTATTGAATACAGAATGAAATTTGTTTTGAATTGCTCCTCAATCCTTTAATGCGCGATTTTAGCATATATGTGATACAGTAAAACTCGTTTATTACGAACAAGGATATTGCGAATTGACGGATATAGTAAACTTATCTTGGATCCCCAGCTGAATAAATTTAACTAATTCCTTATTCAGATATAACCAATGACGGATATAGCGAATTATTTCAAAGGTCCCAGTGACTTCACTAAAACTGAGTTTCACTATACATTGAATCCATTCTGACGAATTTTCATGTCTGGCCAATTGCCAGGTAATTCCTATGCAAGTTGATGGATCGATGTTCCCTTTATTTAGGGCCTTTTAAAATTATGAACCCGAGGTCCTTATTATTAACCATATTTATGTAACCATTAATAACATGTCCTGAAGGACTATAGTTAAAGGGGCATGGGCACAGTTTAAGCTAAAAATTTTCAAATTTATTTTTCCATTTTTATCAAATTATTAACTATTCTTACTAATGATCATGAAAAGCTTGAACTTCAGTTGTCGAGATACAAGCCAGATTTAGATCTCCAAACCTTTGTTATGCAAACATAGTCTATATCATGTTTTGTTTACATAATGTTAATATACTATTATATATGATCGTAAAAGGCAGATTATTTCAATAAAAAAGTTGATTCTAAATTCAATTAGTCAGTATCTAGTGATTTGCTGAATTTGATTTTGTTATAAATAAATTTTTTATATGTAATCATAAACAAGGCTGGTGCCTTAATTATGTTGACATAAACTTCTTAAAGGTCTCTATCTCATTTGTTAACAAACAAATAATGTTCAAATTTTGGCTGATCAGTAGATGATGCCAAACCTAGGAATTGTAAAAATTAAAACCCATTTTTTAAAAAACAATTGAAACTGTGTCCATGCCCCTTTAAATGGTGAAGAATTACATGAACACACGAAGGAGGATTATGTTTCAGATATTTGATATTCAGGCTCTTTAAAGTTTTTTTTTGTAATTAAAAGGTTTTGAAGCAATAGTTGATTTATATTTACGGACATTCAATGTGTAGTCTTTAAGTTGAAATATGGAGAAATATTGGACGGGCCCTTTTCTGATTAATTTTAAGAGTACTTAATTTAATATCGTCAATTCTTCTGGTGGCATATTGATATTTCATGTACAGCAAAAATAAGAAATGTGAATCAAAACACAAGTTTGACAACAGACAATAAAAGCATTGGAAACAAAGTGAAGATCTAGTAAAGGCTATGAATGAATAACTGAACTAATTGCTTTTTATCATACACAAAATGAATTCTAAGGAAAAAAACAGACTGTTTTAGCTGCATTTTGTCAGTAGTACGACGTAGGGGTTTAAAAAGCTTTTAATTTGCAATATCCATAATCACAGATCCGAGCCTATGATCTGGTGTCGAGAAATCGAAAAAGGACTTTGTAAAAGTTTCAAAGGGACAGAGTAAAGTTTGGTGCGAATATGATAGGGACCAAACTGTTGATTTATATAAGGTTGTAAAGAATTATAGAAGACATGGTATATCTACAATATATCAAAGAAGTGGTGTGAATAAGATATTGGTACTCAAACATTCCAAAGAAATTTTGGACAATTTGAATTCACAAGATTTTACCAAAATCAACAGCTTATTAACTTACAACTTTTCAACTTCATACATACACAATCATTCCCCACGATAAATTAAAGTCTAGGCTTTTTGATATCATTGACAGCTGCTTTTTCAATAAAAATGGAACTCGTAAATTTACTTACCTGGTAATTGGTCATTTGCAAAATTATTTTGTTAAAACACATTCTGATTGCACACACAAGTACTCTGAAGTTGACATCAAAGAGATGCTTGAGTTTCTGATTGACAATATCTATGTGGTTTTTGGAGACCAGGTATTCCAACAATATGTTGGAATTCCCATGGGTACCAATAAGCAGACCTATATTTATATTCATATAAATATATCTGTATATATCTCAGTTGAATCGATACGCAAGAGCATGCTCTACGCATGAACAATTTCTTAAACGTATCAACAGTCTCGTTTAAAGTCATCATTTCGTAAGTTCTATGGTCGATACAGTGACCTTGTCAGCTAACGCAATTTATCATTTAGTCAAATGCTGACTGACGTTTTTCATACTTATTGTTAGTACATGATTTATACATTGAATTGACGACGGATTTTTCTGTTACTTCCCGATCATGAACAGGAGCACACGGCGGGTGTGACAGGTAAGCAGGGGATGCTCACTCCTCCATGGCACCTGATCCTAACTCTGATGTTTTGTAGGGCCGTGTTTGCTTTGCTCCTATTTTGTATTATTTTATGGACTTTGAGATTGAATACTGTTCGATATCTCCATATCCTTCTTAATGTTTTTATTTTATATTTTATTATATTGCAAGTAGTAGCCCGCCTGGTGCAGCGTCTGCTCTGGAATCGCGACGTAAGGAGTTTATCTTCACGTCATGGGTTCAAATCCCACTGTGGGACGTGGAGACCGGTCCTTTGGATGATACCTATAAACCGAGGTCCCGTGTCGCAGTAAACGAAAAAGATCCCTCACTGCTCAATGGTCCTAAGAGTGCCGAGTTAAGGACACAATTTGTAGCTCTCCATCGGCAAGTTGTGGTGTCTTCGTATGAGTGAAAAATTCTCGAGAGAGGCAACAAAGAAGTTATGGTTTTAGCTTTATTGTGCCCTTAGAGATGTACGCTCGTAATGTCATCAAAAAGTTTTGAAACTGGCTAAAATAGTAGTCAAGTGTATGACTGTGATATATCAGGAAAGAATATGACACAACGGATTACCCTTTTGCAAATTTTGACGTCATTAATTTGATGCTTTTCTGTATTTTTAACAGAAAAAACCTCAAATTAGCCAATTTCAATGGTAATTTTCCTTTCGAAAATAGTGTCCACAGCCGTCGCCCACTTTCACATTTTGATATATTGTGAAAAAAGAAATAAAAAATCACATATCTAAAAATCTTTGTGGGCGATACCTGTGGACATTTTCTAAAAGAAAATTTTATTGAAAATTGATGTCTTCTGCAACTTTTGAAAAAATACGGGAAAATGCACATGTTTATGACGTCACAATAAGCATTTAAAAATACATGTGCTAATAATGATTTAGATATGTTTTTCTGCATGGGATTTCAATGATTCAGAAAGCATTAGTTTACATCTTTTACACCAGTTTCATTTTTTTCCTAGAAAATCACAGGGCAATATTTGTATGGAAACCATACCTTGTTCTTATTAATTATTCAATTAAGTATTGCATATCTAAACGATATTTTAGATAGAAATCGAATTTTCTGTCAGTATGTCCAACTGTCTCAAAACTTTAATGTTGGCCATATTTTTGAAAGAGAAGAGATAGGACTTTAATATATGACATATGGGTATCACATGTGACACTTGAAACTTTTTATGCGCACGGATCGATAGATCCATAAATCCAGGGCGTATATTGTTTTTGTCCTGTCTGTTTGTCTATTTGTCTCTATTTCTGTTTGTCTCTCTGTTGCCAACTTTAACCTTCGCCATAACTTTTGAACGATAAGAGATAGAGACTTCATATTTAGTATATATACGCCGGCCTCTTATTAGTTTTTTTTCAAATGACATCAAGGTCAATGACCTTGTGACCTTGACTGACCTATATGCTAAAAAATATGCTAAGAATAGCTTTTTCGATTTGTTGCCATAACTTTTGAACCATAAGAGTTAGGGACATTATATTTAATATGCATACTTCACCAATAAAGTTCTTTCAAATGACATCAAGGTCAATGAACTTGTGACCTTGACTATGACCTATATGCTAAAAATAGCTTTTTTGACTTTTTTACCATAACTTTTGAACCATAGGAGGTAGGAACTTCATATTTGGTATGCATATTCCACCAATTCAGTTCTTTCAAATGACTTGACTAAAAAAAAGCTTTTTCGAACTTTTTTGCACAGTTTTCCACAAACACATCTTGTTCCTTATAACTTTTGTTAGAGAAAAGAAAGGGCTTTGATCTCTGACACGTGTATTACCCGTGACAAGATAATTTTAAGCATGATTAATTCTGACCCTTGACTATCATGTTTTACCTTATTTTGAAATGAATCAACTTTGGGGATATCTTTTGAATAAGATATGGGAGGGCATTCATATTTGATAACACATGCCAAAATCAATGTTTCTTTGAATTTGCTTATAGCAGTTGTGAAACTTTTGAACCATAGGAGGTAGGAACTTCATATTTGGTATGCATATTCCACCAATTCAGTTCTTTCAAATGACTTGACTAAAAAAAGCTTTTTCGAACTTTGTTGCATAGTGTTTCACAAACATATCTTGTTCCTTATAACTTTTGTTAGAGAAAAGAAAGGGCTTTGATCTCTGACATGTGTATTACCCGTGACAAGATAATTTTAAGCATGATTAATTCTGACCCTTGACTATCATGTTTTACCTTATTTTGAAATGAATCAACTTTGGGGATATCTTTTGAATAAGATATGATAGGGCATTCATATTTGATACCATATGCCAAAATCAATGTCTCTTTGAATTTGCTTATAGCAGTTGTGAAACACTTTATTCGAATCCTTTACTTGATGCAGTGTAAGACCTTCTGTGTAGAATTTGTACTCCCTCCCTTTAGCTTAACGGCCATGAAAAGAATAATACGCTTTATACTTGTACTTCTTTTACTAAAACTGTGACTTGTTTCGTTTTTAGCTCACCTGAGCCGAAGGCTTAAGTGAGCTTTTCTGATCAAAATCTGTCCGTCGTCTGTCGTTGTCGTTGTTGTAAACTTTTCACATTTTCATCTTCTTCTCAAGAACCACTGGGCCAATTTCAACCAAACTTGGCACAAAGTATCTTTGGGTGAAGGGGATTCAAGATTGTTCAAATGAAGGGCCACACCCTCTTCCAAGGGGAGATAATTATGAATTAGTGAAAAATTAATGGCATTTTAAAAAAATCTTCTTCTCAAGAACCACTGAGCCAGGAAAGATGAAACTCATGTGGAATCATCCTCAGGTAGTGTAGATTCAAATTTGTTCAAATCATGACCCCCGGGACTAGGGTGGGGCCAAAATGGCCGACCAAAGTTTTACATAGGAATATATAGGAAATATCTTTAAAAATCTTCTTCTCAAGAACCACTGGGCCAGGAAAGATGAAACTCATGTGGAATCATCCTCAGGTAGTGTAGATTCAAGTTTGTTCAAATCATGACCTCCGGGGCTAGGGTGGGGCCAAAATGGCCGACCACAGTTTTACATAGGAATATATATGAAAAATCTTTAAAAATCTTCTACTTAAGAACCACTGGGCCAGGAAAGATGAAACTCATGTGGAATCATCCTCAGGTAGTGTAGATTCAAGTTTGTTCAAATCATGACCCCCGGGGCTAGGGTGGGGCCAAAATGGCCGACCAAAATTTTTCATAGGAATAAAAAGGAAAAATCTTTTAAAAATCTTCTTCTCAAGAACCACTGGAATAGGAAAAATGAAACTCATGTGGAATCATCTTCAGGTAGTGTAGATTCAGGTTTGTTCAAATCATGACCCCCGGGGCTAGGGTGGGGCCAAAATGGCCGACCAAAGTTACATAGAAATACATAGAAAAAATCTTTTAAAATCTTCTTCTTCTTCTCAAGAACCACAGGGCCAGGAAAGATGAAACTCATGTGGAATCATCTTCAGGTAGTGTAGATTCAGGTTCAAATCATGACCCCCGGGGCTAGGGTGGGGCCAAAATGGCCGACCAAAGTTACATAGAAATACATAGAAAAAATCTTTTAAAATCTTCTTCTTCTTCTTACGAACCACAGGGTCAGGAAAGATGAAACTCATGTGGAATCATCCTCAGGTAGTGTGGATTCAAGTTTGTTCAAATCATGACCCCCGGGGCAAGGGTGGGGCCAAAATGGCCAACCAAAGTTTTACATAGGAATATATAGGAAAAATCTTTTAAAAATCTTCTTCTTAAGAATCATTTACAAAGGAAAGATGAAACTTAAATGAAATTATCCTCAGGTAGTGTAGATTCAAGTTTGTTCAAATCATGACCCCTGGGATTAGGGTGGGGCCAAAATGGCTGACCAAAGTTTCATAGGAATATATAGAAAAAATCTTTAAAAATCTTCTTCTCAAGAACCACTATGCCAAGAAAGACGAAACTTATGTGGAATCATCCTCAGTTAGTTAAGATTCAAGCTTGTTCAAATCATGACCTCTGGGGCTAGTTTTGGGTCCAAAATGGCTGACCAAAGTTGTACATAAGGATATATAGGGAAACCTTCTTTTCAAGTACTTCAAAGCCATGATTAGTGATATTTTTCTATTTATATGGAATCATCCTCAGGTAATGTAGATTCTACATTGTTCAAATCATGACACCATTATACTTATGACAAGGTTTTTTTCTATCGTAAACAAAGTGCAGGGATGTTGGAAATATCATACTTCTTTTAAAGCCGCTTCATCCGAAACAGGCACAATAAAAGTACGTCATTACATAGAAAATATATAAAAATAAATTATAAGATTGATTTAATAGTTTAGTACAACAATTCTTATATAGAAAACATAGATCAAAAACCTTAATGACAAGCAGAAGTTCCTGACGGGAATTTAAGATCTGTTTCGGAGTCACCTTTGAAAAAAATAAATTTATCGGTTATATCTAATTATGAAGAGAATTCAAACCCGAGTATTTTTTTTTTCATTAGTAGAAGCCTAAGTCATGAGATATCTTTTAAAAATTAAGAAATTGGTTAAATATAATTTATTTAATCCATAGTAATTTTTATATTAATATGCATATTTAAAGAATAAAGGAAAATAAGATGTTTTTAAAGATTTTTCATAAGAAAGTTTAGGACATTGAAGGCTACAATATTACCCGTGTACAGGTATAGGTACTTTGATGTGAAAAAAAATGCTCGGGTTTGTTCTTCATGAGTTATACATGTAATCGATAAATTTAAATTTTCGAAGGTGATTTTACGCAATATCAACAAAGGATTATTTTTTGTGTGACCTAACAAAAATAAATTTTTTTAAATCTTGAATTTTGATATCTTTTAAAAGAAAAAGACTTTCGGGATATAATATGACAAAAGTTGAAACAATTTATGGACAATTATTTTTCAAGAAGAAAAACGGATATATTTTTTAGCGATTAAAATCGGACTAAGCGGCTTTAACATATGTTGCTTATTGCTGACATCATACAAATGTATATCATTTAATAACAATACAAATAATAAAATGCAAATCAATCGAGAAACATATTTTTTATTAATTAAAACTTCAAAGAGCATATTCAAACAGAAAACAGCAAATAAAAAAATGCTGATGAATCGAGAAACATATGTTTTCTTTTGATAAGGTAAATAATATTTCGACCCATTAGACCACAATATCAACTCAGTCATTGGTTTAATATGGAGCAAAATACTATCGATTGATATTAAATGACATAAATTTATATACAAATTATATTTTCTGTGTCACTAACAACGAATAACAAAATAGCGATAAAATTTCGAAAACTTCCTGGATAGTACATTGGGTATGCGATTTGGTCTAACAAGTATCACATTAAGGGGGATGTACGGCCACCTTAAGTGCAGTGAGAACAAAATGTAAACATTTCTTCAAATGGCTAAAATACATTATATTTTGTTCAAATTGTAAGTCCTTATGATAAAGATCAGGGATCACTTTGGCCTGCGCCTTTGCGCCATTGGCGCTCAATATTTGTAAAAAAAAAATTAGAAAGGGGTCAGTCTGGCGCATGTCTTACAGATATGGCGCTATAAGATCAAAATTGTGGGTCGAAACTCTTATATTGGTGCATTTTAGGACCGTTTTCAAGCTGACCGATTGTATTCATGACGTATCTGAGCATACTGTTACTCGTTCAATCAGACTCTTTGTAGCCGCGTATGTTCTTTACACCAGCAGAGCGTCTGATTGATCAAGACTAAAATCGGAATTGTACATGGAATATTTCCTTCGTTTAGATTACGCTACTAGAATTTTTTTAACCGAATACTGAGTCAATTATATTTATTAAAATTATATGCAATGATTTAAATAATAAACACTTGAAAGTAATACTCCACTATGTAATATGTTCTAATATTTCTTAAAACTTTGATTATTTATTTCGAAACAAAACAAGTACAAGTTACTCATTGTGTATCCAGACACTTGCCCGAAATGCCTCCAAAGCGAAGATTGGTATTGGGCCAACTGACCCAAAACAACGAAAGCTTTCGTTTGTTTTACAAATAAAACGACGGAAACTTTTTCATTCCCAGACTCGGCAGAGGTCTCTGATTAAGAAGAACAGTCCAAGACGTTGACTCCTGATGTCAACGGCAACGATGTTCGTCATTTCCAGTGCAAGTGGCTAACTTTGCACCCGTGGTTGGAATTTGATCAGATGGCACTAAAATGTTTTCCAAACAAATAAAAAGTTTCTCATTTAAGTTTTTTGCTCCGAGTTCTTTGCATACAAAACCGGTCCCTACTATTTGAACCAAATTTAATCTGCAACTGCCCCAGGTCTATTCAGTAGAGAAATGTGCATGTAAGTTTGCATCCTTTATAGGTTAACTCTTCAACAACTTTCGAGAACTAAATCAATAACATCAAAGGGGCGTAGGAATTAACTTAGGTATTCTGTTTATCAATTTTTTTAATACTCTATTGTATGAACTCAAGTCTAAAACAATTCTCCAATATGACATTTTTCAGTACTGAGATGAAATTTAAAGAAAAAAACTTTCTTTTATATTTATAATATTATTCATTTTATTTTAAATGTGTCAGAAATGGCATTTAAAAACCCTCAAAGACCCATCAAATTTACTTGAAATTCATCACAAAATAGCATGAAATATCCATTTTTCACGGGGGGCTTCGCCCCCCTGGACCCCTACCGGGGCGTTGCCCCTGGACCCCAATGGGGGCCTAACGCGGCCCCATACCCCCGGCGAATGACCCATGGATTTTAATGTTGATGGGCCATTGGCCCATCAATATTAAAATCCAGAGTGATCCCTGAAAGATACGATAAATATGCATAACTGAATGCACATTGTGCATATATAATCTATATTTTTGCAGAAAAATGCTTTTGAAATGCTCCTTAGAACTGCGCAGCTGCAGAATTCAGCAGAGCCTTAAAAAATCCAAAAAAATACGCAAACTGTGCATTAATGTTCTCTCTACAACCATTTGTTGAAAAAATGTCTCAATTTTGCACTTTTAAATGATAAATTCAAGTTTAAAACAAGGTATCGTTGCCTTCAAAAAGAGTGTAAAGAACCATGAAAGTAGTTCACGGATAGCAGCACGTGGTCTATTTTTAGCACAGAATTTTGTTTTCCAGACCTCTTCTTAATATGGAGGGACATAAAAATCTTTAAATGTAGAAGAGAATTACAGTTGCAAAATATTTCAAATAGTATGAACACTTTTAAAAGAGGAAATGTGTTATAGTGTGGCTTGAAGTAATTTATTTAGTATTATTATCGAACAGTTTTCAAATAGTGTACGTATTGATATAAAAGAAAAAATCTTAAACTCATTGATTCATGGTAAGGAAAAATGAGTACCATCAAAGTTAAGAATTAAGAGTTTGTAAGTTTGCCACAGATAACATAATATCTATCAATATTTTAATTATCACCAATGAAACACAAAGAAATTAAACACATAAAATCGATATGAATGACCTTGTTTTAGTACCTGCTAGTACAAGGGGTGATCAAAAAGTTCGTGAACTATCTCTACAAAACCACAATTCAGATTAGAAAAAAATTTGGTGCACAAATAGCCAAACACAAGTTCTATAAATAGCATATGCTGAATAAAGTTTTTCTCACAATGTAAAAATGATGTCATTATGCAGATAGTTGTGACGAAAAATGGTTGTCTCAGTGGAACTCAATCAACAAACGATTAAAATATTTATGGTATATCTTAAATATGCCTTTGAAGTAGCGTATAAGAATTTGTTCACAGTTGATTAAGACAAATGACTTCCTCTAAATTCAATCAATGATTGGATAGATCGTTTAGTGAAGGAAGGCAGATGGTTAAATATGATACTTGTATGTTGCCCGGTGAAAGCAAGTTCGAAAAGGGATGTGTTTTTAATTAAGCAATATGCTATCAAAGACCTCCAATTTACACTTTGAAAAATACTTGAATATTTCAACAATAATATAACTATCAAATACTTAGATATCGTATTCTTTTTTATCACCCCTCGTATACTCTGTCAAATAAACATTTACAATTTTCATTACAGCGCAGCAACATTTGAAAAGGAATGAAATAATTCAGGGTGGGTATACAATAAATAAAAAACAACTTTCCGTCTATTTGCCCTTTTTGTCAAAATTACAAATTTACAGAGTAAAGAAAAAAAATCAACATAATTAAATATTTTATACCATCTTTTAAATGACGTTTGGTGGTCCTATCAACTCAGGGAAAAATTATTGGGTCCATATATATAGGTAAGAAAAAAAATTCCTAAGGATTTAAATTTTTAAGAACAAACATAGCATTTTCAGGAGGGGGGGGCTCATTTTTTTTTTTTTGCGATGATAGACATAGCATATGTAATGGACCTTTCTTTGCAAACACTGTGCTTGCTTCTAAATGTCAAAGAAACAACTCAATATATTTTATAAAGCTTCGTATGTTCAATGAGCAAGAGCTTACAATGTTGTCAACATAAGGAGACATGAAGATGCGTTTTTATGTCCAAACATTAATCCATACAATGTGTGGTTCATTGCAAACAATCTAGCTATTTATGTGAGGTGCCTGAAGGAAATCCTCTAACTGCCTATTTTTTCTATCTAACTGCTAAACAAAATAGATATATGTACCAACTTTTCGAATGTAAGACATGTAATTACAACTTGTTTTTCATGCACCGCATATTGTTTAACATTTTCAAATAAAATGCTTAGCATCCAACTTGCAGTGCCCCATTTGAAAATAACTTCTATCGCCACAGGAAAAAGACCCCCAGTAAACACATATGTTTAGGACATATTTTATCTTTTTTCTTGATTTTTAAATAACCAACAAATTATCAAGACTTGTTCCATGAAAAATTAGATATAATCATAGTAATAAACCATTATCCACAGCAGATATATGCACATGCCAACCACGTGCTCAGTGGAATGATATTATCGAGGAAATTGGCTGTAAACAGAAATTTTTCCCGATTTGCTGGAGTTGGGTTAAAATCCTTTTTTTCCCTTAATCAGACGACGCGATGCAACAAATAAAGTAGTAAGTAATATAAACTAATGATTATTACTTAGTTATTTCTTGTCTTGATGTTATTATAGTCGCATTTATTCTAAATCAATGTTATTTGAACTCTGTGTGACAGAGGAATGGCGGACGAAATAAACACATGGCCTCAGGAAGAACCCATATAAAAATCAAATTTTCAAGAATTATTGATAATGACAAGAAAAAAGCGAAACAAATGGTTGTAGCCATATTATCAATGAATCAAACTAACATCATTTTCAATGCATTTTTCATCTCGTAAATGCTGTAGCTGCGCAGTTCTAACATGATTCTATTCCTCCTCAAATTAAAACAAAATAAACTTAATTATTTACTAATTTTGGTCCCTAACAGTTAGCACTAGCTAGCATTAGCACTTTAAGTAACTTTGGCTAGTTTAGTAGAGTATTAAGCACATTCTTGGTATTTCTTATTTTACAGCAGACTAGATCTAATATGGCTTGTACATCCCCCTTAAGTTTGAATCGAGGCCCAAGGGGATCTATCATTAGTCTTAGAAATTTGCAGACAATGAAGATTCACTTGTGTATACATGTAATGTGAGATGTAAATTATTATTATATCAATAAGAATTTGTTGTATTTTTATTTAATAGCAGACGTCGTACAAAAAATAAACTTTTTTTCTTATTTTTAGTTTGAATTATCAATAATTTCAAAGTATATTTCATTTGTATTGGAACTTGATAAGTTGGAGCAAAATTGATTTGGAAAAATACAGGTTACTGGGGAGAAAAATCATCGCCGAGAAATGATTATGAAGCCATCTTCCACTACTCTTTCTGCCGATGATTCATGTATGAACTCCGTGAAGATTTCTCTGGAAGACTTCAAAATTCATTGACGGAAAAAACATGACATTTGAAAACACTATCAGTTTGATAAATTTCTGACATGTTTTAAATGTAGAATAGAAGAATTGAGCAGTATTGTAAAGAAGACGAAATTTCATGTTTTCACTTTAATTAATGCACTATGATATAAACTACTTTCTTTTAATGCTGGAAATGATTTATTTAAATGCATTGCATAGATAATTTCTTTATGCAATAACTAAATATAATTTTTTGGACAAAAAAAAAAACCCCCATTTAATTGCTATCATGTATTCAAGCTCTTGAAAAATTAAATTTATCATAAGTACAGATTAAGTACATATATAAATACGAGGGTTGTCCAAAAAAGTAGTAGATGGGGAAAACAGTTAAATCTAGTTTATCTTTCCTAAATTAACTTTCTTTTCAAGTCATAGCAAAAAGTAACATTTTATGATCATGCATGTCAAGTTTTGTGAATAAATCACATTTAATAAGCAAATTATAAAGAAATAAAGAATGCATGTACGTGTATATTGGCACACGAAAGCAAGCGTAATTTACATCTCTCATAATGTCATGGTCTCTTTGCCTGCTTCACACGCGTCTGCTAACATCCATTGTTATACCCTTATAAATAGCTTTCTATATACTTATAGTATATACTTAGTTATTTTGGATAAATTACAGAATATTCTATTGTATTATTTGAGGAAAAATGTGACGAAAAAAAAATTGGATAAAATGAATATAATACATGTACAATAATGATATACCAATACATGTATATAGGGTCGGGTACTTTAAAATAGGCAAGATGAAAACCGTTTAAAATTCTGTGTGATTTATAACCCAGCTATGAATCTCGTTAATCATATTCATGTAAACCTACTGCTTTAAAATGCATTTACGTGTCAGCTGTCGATACCAATATCAGGAATGTTTATGCCCATTCCAAAAGCAATGGTGCATATGGCAATCCTGGTGACACTGTCTGGTTTTGAAATTTCATGGAGTATAGTTCAAGTCTTTGGAATTCATCGTTCCATGAAAAAGTGTGATAAGTCTGTTCTGTTGAGTTTTCATAATATATAATTATAAAATTAAAATTATAAATTAAATGTATGTTAAGTATTATAGTAAATTTCTACTTGCACGATATTTCTATTTATCATATTTGAACATAGCAACTCAATTTCATTCAAAGAAAAAATAATTAGGTTAAAATGTTATCTTAAACATGTATTAATCAAACTAAAACAAACAATGGAAATGTTTTAATAAATGCAACACATCAAATTATCTTTTGTTAAACAATTGTGAAGATTCCTTACCATGACTCCATAATTGCGATTAGGCAGGCACTCTCTTTATAAATTTTGAAACCCAACAGCATTTCCTTCCAGGAATCTATACCTACAGCTGTAGTAAAGTTTCAGGAGACATATAAAGGATACAGAATGTCGTTCTCTTGATCCCAACATTTGACAAAAAACAGCACTAATAAATAGACTCATTAAAACATGGGTGTACACATCATCATGTACATATTGTTTCTATATATTTTGACATACCTTTTTTAAAAGGAAAAATTGAAATACTTTACCCAGTGTTTTTAAATTTAGGCCTTTCAGACCTCTTTCTTAAGAAGTAATTGAAGGTACTGATTAAAGTTCTAATAATATATAAATATAGTACCTTCCACTACCTCTGAAGACCTGTAAAACTACCGCACTTGTTCCATTAAAGCCATCATGTTTTACCTTAGTCAAGCATTAATCTCTTTGAGGGGAATATACACAGCTAAAATCCATTTTTTATGTTTACATATACTCAACTAAGTATTTTGAATAACATCAAAAATTTGTATTTCAGTTTTTGCACATTTTTTCCAACAAAGAAGTTAATTATAAATACGATTAGACAGTTTTTAGTGATTAGCTAAATTTTTGTTTTGTAGTAAATATGATATTTTATATATGTAAACAAAAACAAGACAAGAGCTTTTTACATTATCAAGAGATTTAAGTTCTTCATCTTCTTTGTAAATCAACTCTTCATCTTCTTCGTAAATCAACAAATGATGTTCATATATTTGCTGATCGTTGGAACCGTAGTAAGGAATTGCAAACATTAAATTTGGTTTTAAATAGTTCAGTTGAAACTGTGTCCATGTCCCTTTAAAGGCAAGAGCACAATACGTGTATGGTGTACTTTTTTGTCAAGTCTGTCAAATATCAATAGTGGTAGGGTAGGATAAACTTTTATACAAAAAAACCCTGTTGGAAAAACACCAACTGTGTGATGATGTTGGAGTCTACTCTCCACAGCCTGTATCTGTTCGTACTTCAATTGAAAATTGGTGTCTCTCTGCAACTTTTGAAGAAAAAGAGGGAAAATGCGCATGTTTATGACGTCACAATTACCATTTAAAAACACATGGGAGAAAAATGATTTGTATGATTTTTCTGCTTGGAATTTCAATGATTGAGAAAGCATTAGTTTTTTTTCTTTTACACTAGTTTCATTTTTTAGAAAATTACAGGGCAAGATCTAAAAGAAAACCATACCTTGTTCTTTACTGTCTTAGTATTATAATGTTTGGAGGTAATGTCATTTTGAAAGATCTTGTTTAGCGAAAACAATTATATCTCAGACTTATTGTAATTCAAATAATCTTAACAGTCATTTGGCTTATTTCTATACACAGTTACCTACAAATCAAGGTGAATTTTTCACCGTTTGTGAAAAGCCACGTTCTGCTCCTAAATTCACTGTATATATTGTAAATAGAGAAATATTTTCTTCTGAAAAAACATACTGTTCTGTTTAGTGAATAAACTGATCATCGAGAATATATACCTATTTTATTTTCCTTAACCGATATCGCATATGTAGTTTTATGATTGAATAGAAAAATGTTTATTATAATGCTTTAAAATTGTTCGTAAATACGAGATTGATAAAGATTTTTCATCCTTTAAAATTTTAATCAATCATTTAATTGATTTTTTTTTAAAATATGCAAAATTAAATTAGGATTTAAAAAAAAAATATGGTCTTCAATGTTTTATATAAAAAAGAAACAAGCTTCAAAAGTTTATATATAAAACAATACAAAATTTTGAAACATCAGTACTTTATTTCCTAATCAATTAAATTAAATTATTGAAGACATCAAAAAATTAGTATATTTGGAAACTGGGAAAAATAAACAATGGAAAAGAATTTGATAACAAGGTCATTAAAATGTAGATGAAATATTCAAATCAAATGTAATTGTTTTGTAAGACACAATTTAATTGGTAAATGCACTGATGTTTGAAGCATTAACCAGAGAGAAAGCATTTCATTATGATGTCATAATAGAGCGACGCAGAAAATACAATACCTAAATACTTATTTCATGTACAGTAACAAACGACGTAAACAACAAACAAAAATGCATAAATTGCATTAGAATGGGAATAACTATCTAATAATTTGGTATTTGTGATCGTTAATTCTGACGCAGCGCCGGTAAAACTAAATTATTTCCTAAAATAAATTATTAATTGATATATACTTTTCAAGATGCTCACTAAGTCTTTAAAGTTATATGGACCATTTTGTTAAAAAAAAATTGAAAAACAAATAGCACTTCAAAACAATTGTACCAGTTCATTTGATGAGAAATGGAAACTTTTCACAAAACTGAATCAATCAGTCTATACATGTATGAATAGTGTGTAATATTGTCAAAAAGTATGTTATTTATTATATTTGCATTTAGTTTATGATTCAAATGTTACTGCAATGACATTGAGAGATGTTTTATGCAAATACGTATATGGCAATGTATGCATGCTTGAATATATATTTTGATAACTTGTTTGGTTTAAATTTCATATTTTTTGTTAAGAAAATACCCCAAAATAGATTGGAAAAATACCTAACTAGATCGTATGTTTCATCTTTAAAAACAAAATAATGTTGCTAGTTCAAAAATGTTTTTTTATAGGTTTTTTTGTTCAAAAATCTCATAAAGGCTTATAAACTCAAAGAAATAAAGATCAGTGGGATTTCAGATTTGAAACTATTTCTTTTCCCAGTGTTTTAAGTCAACAAAAATGTTTCATTTTCTCGGAGGTGGTGACACCTGTTCCATTACTTGAGTAATTGTTGTCGAAGTGTGGATGCTATCGCGAAATCACGATCCGATTCGGGAAGGAAAGAATCCACAAGATCCTGATTATCTACTGGGAACCGGCACTTCTTCGGCGTATCATCACAAGGAATATTGCAGCACTTCCCACCTTCAGATATATCTAAAGGAAAAGAAAACACATTAAATGGCATATATTATATCAAATAAATTTTCATGCAGATATATAACTATGAGCCTCTTAATGAAAAACAATCGTTCATGGTGAAGTATATGCTAATAATAATTATTATTTTAAGAAAAACAAAATAGTTTAAATTCTATATATTTTAGAACTGGCATGACTTGTACGTGTTACTTTACCATACAGCTTAAAATTTTACCGTTTACCTTCCGAGGGTACTCAATTGAAAATTACCTTAAATTTAGTTCAAGGGAATGCAGACACGGCTGTTTTTTTACAATTTAATTCTGTTCTAGATTTTGACCCTTGAAATTGGCCCACTCGCTACATTGACCTGAGGCCTGTTCAGCAGAGCGAACGTTCGCAAGCGTTCACCAAAATTACTAT
Organism: Saccostrea cuccullata; assembly: GCF_032062105.1. Classification (NCBI taxonomy): domain Eukaryota; kingdom Metazoa; phylum Mollusca; class Bivalvia; order Ostreida; family Ostreidae; genus Saccostrea; species Saccostrea cuccullata. Next base: position 23,350 of record NW_026925175.1, read on the forward strand.
TGCATGGAGGTATAAGGAAGTTTGGCGAGCGCTCGCGAACGTTTACTTTGTCGAACAGTCCTTTGACTTAGGCTGCTTAGCTGCTTCGCTAAGGTTAAACCACCTCGTTGGTCATTTCCCGGGTCCCTAATTCACAATGCTGACCCAAAAATGGTAATGAATTTATATTATGCACTGAAGTGCCTCAAAGGAAATGCCACCGTAATATTTACTGTATTTAACTTCATCAGAAACAAAAACTGCCACTTCAATTGGACACCTTCAGAATATTATGTACGTCAATGAATATGAAAGATAAACTTACAATCGTAATAGTCATCACTTTGAATCTGATGTGATGCTAAGCTGAAAAATAAAATCATAATACTACTTTGAGTATCAAATAAACAACTTAAAAAAAGAGAAAATGAAACAGATCATCATTTTCAAAATACCACTAGTTTTGTCTTTTAAAATAAAAACACATTGTTTGGATATCAAAAAGAAAATACTTCACGGGCTACGCGGATTATACATTCAATATAACTTTTACCACGCTGTATTTATTTTTAACGCGATAACACGCCGCGATAAGCTCATTACATTCCTAAAAATTACTACCTGTAGTATAAAAAATTCGACGGTCAGGATATTAAGCTGTCATTGTATTTTGTTCTAAACAAACAGGGTTAAAACCACAAAACAGAGACTGGGCCTAATTTGTAGGGAAATGATTACTCTTTCATCACTTCAAAACATCATGAGATGAAATGTTTTGTGATTTAAAACCATGGAAACAAGATGTGTGTGTGAAACACTGATGTCCCCGTATGGCAACATAGCAAAAATGAACCTTTTCTTTAATGCAAATTCAATTAATTTGTACCAAAAGTAGGGTATTCTCACTGGAAAACAGTTAAGAAATTTGAAAGTAGGCCAATGTTTAAGTCTTTTTGAGTTGAAGGCCACAGCAAGTGTTTTCTTCTTTTCACGCATAAGATTTTGCATAAATTCTGCTTCATATGAATATAAAAATGAGTCTGCTAATAACGGAGCGCAATTTATCTCGCTTAAATCACTGTAGTTTCATTCAAAGGGCGACAACAAACGTGACCTGCTCTAAACCAATCAGATTGACTGTATAATTCTGAAGGATAATAATAATAATTATCAAAGAAATTGAATTTTAAAAAAAACAACTAATCCTCAAGGACCTTTTTGACGAAAAATACACGGACGTGTGAAGGAGACAGTAACATAATTTAAATCTATTTGGAAAAAGTATGTTGACCATGTTTAATTGAGACAATCCATATCTAAAAAAAGATAAAATGTCACAAACAATATAAAATTCATGAAATTTAACACTTGAAAAGCATGATGTAAGGACGTTTGCATTCTAGTCATTAGGATGAAATATGCCGACTTATTTACAACTCTTATCATCATATACATGTAGTAAACATAGGAATATTGATGAACTGTTCAAAGATCAAAACTCAAATCAAATACACTATGTATAATAAATTGCAGTGATATTGATTGGTTTATGCACAAAGTGGGTCGTTTGTCTGCTGATGAGAGGTATCACGAGATATGTTGTGGGCGCCATTTTTTTTCCAACGAACGCTTGAAAATCATAGAACAAAATCAATCTTTCTTATAAAAACGGATTTTGATGGAATTACACTTTATAAAAGTAGATAAACATAAAACATATTGGAATAATATAATGAAAAAAATATCTGTCGGCGCATTTTAATTTGGCATAATCGCAAAATGTATACATATTCTTAGGAAATTTTGAGTTAAGACGAAGAACATTTTTTACCAACGACAATGTTTTTTTTAGATAACTTACCGATTGTAAACAAATCCCCTTACAGAGATAAGTTATTTTCCAATGCTACTTTTTCTTGACCTTTTTGCACTTTCACAGGATTTGATTATTAGATGAAAGTTTGGGGTTACTCTCAGGTTTACAATGCGAATATTTATCAATTTTTTTTATATTTCCATTTAAAAAGATCATATTTGATAGAAGATTTGTAATCAAACACAAACCATTAAAGTATACATGAATAATTCTAAAATAATTATGAAACGGAATGCACATAATTTCATGATAGATATGACCCAATTTCTACAATTTTTGTTGGAGCTGTAAAGTAAATAACATTAAATTAATTATGACGTCATAATGGATCTAGCACAGGCTTTT
>NW_026925176.1:0-25326 GCF_032062105.1 Saccostrea cuccullata
ACGCCGACGATTTTTCGTCGCCCACTACGGGTATTTTTTCTTGTATTTTTTTCTTTCCCCATTTTTAAAAATAGTATTTAATAATTAATCATACATTTAACTTCTATTTCTGACAATTTACTTACCTTTCAACGCTAACAATGGCTGTTCTTTGGTTACGGACGTCGAAATAGAACTCTTTTAAACCGACATTAAAAAACTATTTGCAGGACTTTTTCGGGCCGTTAAAAGGTAAAAAAGTATCAAAAATTAGAGTTAAATATATGTCACTGATTAATTATAGGATATCATTCTAAAAGCTAGAGAAAGCATAATCTACACGAAATAAATACCTAAAGTAGCGACATAAAAAGGTCGGCGTAAATCAAAGGTTTTTACAACGCTTGGATCTGTAGCTCTCAGCTTTGTCTGTTCGAATTTTCTCAAGCAGAGAGCTACAGTTCTGCAGCTAATTTATACATAAATATCTCAGCTGGCAAGCGTGTGCACTTATGTTTCCCGAAGAGAAAACTATATCTCAGATCTGATCCCCTTCACTCCGTGCAACAGCAATCATCATTCATTTCAAAATATGAATAATCTACTGTTATGTTCTTTAATTTAGTTAATGGCAGTAGCAAGAGAAAAGCTTCTCAAAATTATTTGTATCAATTTGAGCTTTCCAGATCGATATATTTTTAGACCAATGTAGATTAGTTTTTCAAAGTAGTAGGTTTATATTCACCTTAAAGGTCACGTGCAGATTAAAATAACATAGTATTTTCTGTACATTGTTGGATCTCAACCAAGCCAATCAGACAGATGAGGATTATTTATATTAATAGTAATCTATATTATCATTCCGCAACAAAGTTTGAAGAATTTTCACAACAAAGTGTAAATACAAACCATATTAGCATTTCATATAACTATATAAGAAAAATTTTAAAAAACAAACAATGTTTGATAAATTCAAATATAGAAATTTTACCCGATGGTAAAATAAGTCACGTGAACAGGTTAAAGGGGTCATGTTCCGGTCAAAATAAATCCAGTTCAGATGACTGTTGATGTCAAAAAGATGTTGTAGGCTAACGCACAGCCAGGTATGTTATAGGACCGACGACATCAAAATATATGAACTTTATGCTTAATATACGTTCTCTAATTTTCTTAATATTTATTTATGTCGTTCAAGTTTAATGTGAATTTAACGGCCTTCGATTTCGGTACTGGTGTGCTTTATAAACCTAACAGTCGCTGCATTGAACATTGCAAGGGAAAAAAATGGGAAATTACTTCTAAAAGCACATTTGTTGTGTGTTACATTGATTTACAGGGTAGTTGTTTTTTGTATTAAATTGAGTCAAAACAATATATATTTTGATGTTCTTAGACATTGAAAATGCATGTAGGTCCTCATGTCTTTTCTACCCCGTGAGAAAGTCTCGCGTGTGTTATAGAGATTTGAACGTCGTAGATTTCTAATGGGTTTCATAAAGAAAATTACACTGAATAAAAATATACAGCATGTCAAATTTTTCATATAGTAAAGTAAACTTTGCAATTAAGGACTCTGACTTCGTGATTGTTGAAATTTAAACAAGACATGATTCATCAAGTTTGAAATCGAAGTGGGAAAACTAAATAAAAGTGATAATATTAATTGAAGTCACGTTATAAAATTGATTACATGTATTTAAAAACTTAAACACGAGATGATTAGAAAAAACATCATCAATCTTCCCGATAATGAAAATATCATTTTTTCGACATGGTATACCTATCTTTTTTTTAATTATTAGATATAGCTCAATAATGTATCCAACCTTTCGATTTTCATTTACAACAATCTTTTTTAAAGATATTATTTTCACTCCACGCTTAAATGCTCAAAGTTGATAAGAAAAAGACGCACAAGCTCTTCTTTTTAATTTCAAATAGGATTAAAAATACATACCATAAATAAGGTCAACTGAAAATTTATTATCTTGTAAAAATGTAGAATAGAATCTCGATATTATTCCCAAGAAATTATCAGTTACTGTAGCAAAGCATCATATATATTTACAGCTTTCCTAAAATATATTAAAAGATATTGAAAGTTACATTTTCTAATTTTTAACCAAATTAGGTGACTTGGCTCAAAATGAGACTATTTTTTAGCTTTGAGAGGAACCTTTTTTTAGGCAAATATACTTGAATTCTGAAGAAAAAAAGTTTATCTTTAATATATTTCAACTTTTGTGTATAAACATTAATTCTCATACGTACTGTGTTGTTAAACAGGTAATATTTGGATACAACCTCATATAACATTCATAGATAGAATTTTCAATTGCAATCTTTAAAAAAAAAGTTCTTTGATTTAAAATGTCTTGCATGGAATATTTCAAATGCGAAATTCACACAATATGCTTATATTCATTTTTGGTGGGTTTCTAAAATCTCCGTTAATGTTTTAGTCTTCTAGTATATAATTATGTATTATCATTAACAAGCAGTACTTGAATCAGTGTATGCATTTCAACTTTTTCCTGAATGAAAAATGTCAACTTTTAAAAGGTATGTTTATTCTTATTTCTCTTGAATATTTTATACCTGTATCAGTATGATACTATTATAGTGTAAATGCAGTTATGGAATGGGTATGATTTTTCCAGAGAGGAAATCATAAATTTGATATTTCCGGAGTAGACTTTCTATTACCGTAACAATCATAGGAGATTTATTAAACTAGAGACTCGCACATCCTTAGCAATATAGAGGCATAAAATAATCACAAATGCATGTAACAACAAATTTTGATAGGTATCTAGTACATTAATACAAATAAAAATAATAATATAAAAAATGAAAATGATTTCACTGATATATCGAAGGACAATTGTTATCTTTTGTTAGAATTCCAACATTATTTTCACATTGAATGTCCAAATATTTTGACGTCATAATAACGTTCCTAATAACATTTCATAACAGACTCGAGATTTATTGAACGCACCCTGATTTAGTAGACGGACCACTACGTAGTAAAATTTAGTAAGGAAAAAAGGCTTAATAATTGGTATGAAACAAGGCGCCAGAATACAACCAAATTATTGCTTATATTTGCATTGCTAAGAAGATAATACGAACAAACAGAAAATTTATGTAATTTGAAATAAGTTTTTTGTTTCAATTTATGAAGCATCACCACCTTATCTGTTTGAATCCTGTCTTGTTTGGAAAAAATGATTATACTCAACCAAGGCTTTTGAGCAATTAATAAGTGAAGAGGCATAAACATGGTAGTGGAATTATACTATACAAATAAGGAAAGCTGCCTATGGAAAATTTAAAGCAAGAGGCATCACGTTTTAAATAGGTGTAACCTTTTAGTCAAAACATATCATCCATAGTCGATAAATTAGAAAAAAAAAGTTTGGCGAATTCTGGTGTGTCTTTTATTCCATTTTCACCGGGACTGATAAAGTTGACATATAAATGAAAGAAGCCGATGCCCATTTCTCGTATCTTAATGTCAAGTCTAAAAGCATGACAAGTGTTTGTTTCTTCTCATGTAGAATTCTTCTTCATGGAAATAAAAAAAAAAAGCAAGTCGACTAATAAAGGAACACAACTATTTGGGAAAAATTATCAGACATCACGTAGGAAATTTTGGAACGTGACTTTTATTTACATTCATCGTGAAAGGTCAGGCTATATTTTTTTAAAAATTATTCAGATATCTTGTTTTAAAATAATCCTCAGCATCCAGTCATATACCTTAAAATATATCATTTAAATGTCATTCTTCCGATCTTTTGATTTGTTTAACATGTTTTGACATAAGTTGAAAAAAATATTTTGATAAAAACACTTCATATTTACTTACAGACTTAAAAATGAGAGATGGAGATGAATGAATTTACATGCATGCATTGCAACTTAAGAAATATTGGGCATTACGGAGTTAATTTATCACCGCTGATAACCATTTTTTATAACTAAAACAAACAATAGTAAAATAAAGTTTTTATTAATTTACAGTTCCACGCTGTAACGCACTTTTCAATTAATCTCTCCTTTCAATTAATTTTTGATGGTTTCAAATTTACAAATTAACATGTAGAAAGCAAAATGATTAAAAGGAAAACAAGATGCCAATAAGTCATGTAGCTTCATGTTCATGTGTATTAGCACATTTTCTAGGATAAACACTGATAAATTCGATGTTGAAAAGTATACTAAGGAGCGGGGGCGGGGGGGGGGGCAAAGAAATGTACAATTTGTTTTTACTGTTTTTTTTATTTTTTTGAAAAATAATTCCTTCCAATTCTTTATAAACATATGATTGTCATTATTGCCACATACTTTTCTGAACAGTCTGAAAATCGAGGACGGTATTTAAAAATTTATTTTTTACGTGTTAAATAAACTTGTAAAAATCTTTGCAGTTGGCCTACTTAACACCCTTGCGTCAGTTTCGGCATCCAAAATCAAAGTTAATGAAGCAATTTTATGGATCAGATTGAGGCTTCTACATTATAAAACCAGTAAAAAAAACCAGATGAATGCTTTAAAGGACAGTTGACATGTACACAAACAAATTTATTTGTAAAAAAAATAAGAATTACAACCTGAGTCATGTTTTAATGAGTAAAATTATACTAGGTCTACCATGTAGTTTTATTTTCAATTAAAAATATCAAAATATTGGGATTTAAATTGAAGCATTTTCTAAGCTGTCTTTTAATATTCAAGCTAAACCCGTATCATTAAATCTCAACAATAATGGTCATTTTGTTGTTTTTTATATGAATTCGATTGTTAATATCTTTTTATATTATAAAATGTCATCATCAATTTCATTAGGGTCATAAAGAATTCTAACAAAACAAAATTGAAATTAATACACCTTTGAGACTACTTGTGAGGTTAAAATGTTTTGCTTCATTTTATAATAATCAACATATTTTTAGCACGTACATATACATGTTCACGTAGTTTCACCCCGTGCTTTTCCATGGCATTTTAGTAAAACAAATTATTTATTATATAACATTGTTGAAGTATAATATTGTTCTGTTTTGAAAGTTTTTGTTATATTATTGAAAATTAAATTCACGTGCCTAATTCTACATAATACAACTTGTATTTTATAAAGTGTATTAAAAACAGCAGCAGGGATTTCATGATTGTTACCCCCCCCCCCCCCCCCCCCCACAAAAAAAAAAATAATGGTCGATTTATTCTGGGAGGACTCATCGATTACTAATAGCAGTAATCTATAATGTACTGAAATCATTTTGTTATGACCCCCCCCCCCCCGAAAAAAACCTCGTAAAGTTAAAACAAGGAATCTTATGGGGAAAAAATGTAAATTATACAACTAGTTGTAAAGAAAGTTTTCAAATGTGATTTCCAGTAAGAAAATATGAAAATATTATTTTCCTTTAAAAAGCTTAGATTTGTTTTTGTATGAAAAAAGTGAATGTGCAATTTTAGTAATATTTTTATTGACATATTCCTGTAAATGATTTCTATCATTAATAAGTGTATTACATGTATGCAGGGAAAATAAAGAACCCATGAAACATATATCCTTGTAAAATCTACAACACTAAATTTAAATTAAACATGATTAAAAATTGGTTAATATTATCTACACTGTGTGACATTTTAATCTATTGTTATACAGAATATCATCTATCGAACACTGTTCTAAATGATAATAAACCTGAATTTACAGTTATGTAGTTTTGGAATTAATAAATCCATGATCACTTGCTAATAATTACGTGCAATAAATATATCAATAAAATCTTTTTTCGGAAAGCAACTGAAAATGTCTCACAATTAACACGCCATAAATTTCTTTACAGTCAAATTAAAGGTAGACGCAACATTCATACACATCGCTGAATGAAGGGTAGGGAATAGGAGAGACATTTGTCATAACAAATTCAAATGAAGTTTTTAATGATATAGGCGTAGTAATTTTGCTGATTTCAAAGTTTTTAATTTATATTTTTTCAGATCGTTTTATTATTAGGAAAACTGAGAAATTTTCGCAATAGTATAGAAGATCTAAAAGTGAGCAGTGAAACATTATGGATATATGTAGGGAACAACTAAAAATTAAGTTTAGAAAAAAATTGGCAAGATGAAATTGATAAAATGACAAAAATATTAGAACAATGGGAAAAGAGAAAGTTAAAAAAATTTTGGGAAAAAAGAAACACCTAACACATTATGTATTTCAAAACTGCAATATAATGCAACTATTCTTCCTAATCCACCTGAAGAAATTATTAAACAAATAAATAAATTAATTAATATTTAACTTTGTATGGAACAGTAAAGACCATATAAAACTAAATACACTTATTGAAGATGAAAACCAAGGAGGTACTAACATTATAAACGTTGAATCTAATCTCAAGGCCTCCAAGGCATCTTGGGTTCCAAGGTTACTAAATACAGTTTCTAGTCTTGTAATATTCATAGGACACCTGTTTAATAGAGAAACATTGTCATTATGATACATTTTTAAAAAATAATCTCATAAATTTAGATGATTATAAAGAGATACAAAACATTCCCATCTTTTACAAAGAATCTATTTCTGCATTGAAATCCTGTAAAATCATTAAAGATTTTCAAAAGCTATCCACAGATGAATTTCTATCTCTACCAATTCCTTATATACATTGTCATTATTGCCACAAACTTTTCTGAACAGCCTGAAAATAAAATCTGGGACAAAATAGAAATTTTATTTTTTACTTGTTAAATTACCTTGTGAATATCTTTGCAGTTGGCCTACTTAACACCCTTTGCGTCAGTTTCGGCATCCAAAATTAAAGTTAATGAAGTAATTTTAAGGATCAGATTGAGGCTTCTACATTATATCACACAGTAAAAGAAACCAGATGAATGCTTTAAAGGACAGTTGACATGAACACAAATAAACTTTTGCCTAAAAATGAGAATTACAACTTGAGTCATGTTTTAATGAGTCAAATGTACGAGGTATACCGTGTAGTTTTAATTTTCCATTCAAAATCTCACAATATTGGGATTTGAAGCATTTTCTTGGCATTCTTTAAGGTTCAAGCTAAAACCATATCAATAAAACCCAACAATAATGGTCATTTTCTTTTTTTCCTATATGAATACGATTGTTTTGTAATAATTTTGTAGTAATCCACATATTTTTAGCACGTACATATAGCTGTACACGTAGTTTCACCCTGTGCTTTTCCATGGCATTTTAGTAAAACAAATTATTCATTATATACAGACCCTGAGACGTGCTACTACCCCAAAAAAGCGTGTAACTTTCGTGCTCTTTCCGTTTCGTGCAAACCGTTTAGCGTTTCGTGTAAACCGTGCAGCGTTTCGTGTAATATCCAAAGCGTTTCGTGCAAACCGTGTACCGAGCGTGCGAGAAGCGTGTGAGAAACGTGCGACTTTCGTGTAAGATCCGTGTGAGAAACGTGCGACTTTCGTGCAAGAATCGTGTAAGAAACGTGTAAGATTCATTCGGAAGTCGATTTCATTTTTAATATGGCTATCGATTGGTCAGGATGTCAAATTGTGTTAGTATTCTATTTGTTATTCTTGTGGTATTTTAGGTGGTAAAAAATGGGAACAACTAAATGAAATTACACGGTAATGTATAATGCATTTGTTTGCGTGTTTTTCTTCGAAAGAAAATTTCTTCAAATTAATTAATTACACCGAACAAAGGTACATGTACAACAATTTTAAGGGCAATGATTTCAATTTTCTACCAATGCGATCATGGCTTTTAAATATTTTTTTCTCAAAGAAAGAAATATATACTAGTATTCGTACATATACACGCATATCTATTTTAAGCAGAAAGATATCCGCTCTTGTCTTTACATTTAAAGTATTTGATAGAAAGTTCAGAAACGATGTGTCAATTAATACCTTTTAATACATATAATTTGTTCATTATTATTAAACAAATGGATTAGAATTTTAATTCACTTGCACTGTCGAGCACAGGTTTAGATATTCCCGGGAAGTGCATGTGTGTGTGTAGGGAGAAGGGGGGAGGGGGGTAAAAAAAATGATAGTACAGTCTTTCAATTTTGTTGTTAACTTTAACGTTAGTTTAAATAAATGTTTGATTTTTCTATATATAATGTTTGATTTTTCTATTCTCTTTTAAAACTTTTGTTAATTGTGTGCGCCGACACACCCCTCAAAAAATATAATGGAATCTTCTTTGCCTTAAGTTTTCAATTTTGATCAAGGTCATTTACAAAAGCGATCACGAGCTCCGAGTGCATGGAACTGAACTAACCTGTTTTGCGACATATTCATATTGCGTTCACGGCTTAATGATACCTGGGATTTTTTTTTTTGAGATGAAATAAATAGTTTAATTATTATTTAATAGATACAACTTACATCTGTGGATTTAATCTTTTATTAGCAAATCTGAATTTTTAGCCGTAAATAAATGTAGTAAAAAAAACTAGTCAAACATGTAGAACTGATTTGCTAGCCTTTTCATGAAAATAATAATTAAAAGTTCAGAAGTGAATAATGAATCATTGTATATTATTTGTTTTATAAATCATATTTTTTATTTTATCTAAGATATTTCAGTTTCCTTTCTAATATATCTGAATGTGTAATTTTAGATGTACATTGTATCAACAAAAATGATAACCCTACTAAATCTGTTATGCACTTTTACTGAATGTAATGTACATTTTGCAATAAAAACGGACCTTCAATCAATCGTTTGTCGGATAGATGATATAGACAATTTTTTTTATTCAATAAAAAAAGTAATCTGCCTACGGAAATCAAACGCAATTTAATCGATGACTGTTATTCAAAATCAATAAATGAGTTGTAGCTACCTGAAGTAAGAAATCTAATTTTTGTTTAAAAAATACCTGTAAAAATATTTAAATGCTAGAAACATATTGTAATGAATGACAATTATATAAAAATCATATTTTATAATGCAGTGATTAAGCCTGCAAATAAAATGTATTATACGTACATGTACACCATGATATCGGCATTCACTCTCTATACAACTAATTGAATAAATACAAAATTATTTATTGACAATTATTTATTAATTAATTATAACTCTCAGTGTATTGAATATTTCTATCGGGTTATATATTGCTGCTGTTTCCTGAATTTTAATTTAAACAGCTGTTACACTAGTTGTGAGAGAATTAGATGTAATTAATATTTTACTAATAAAACTGTAATAATGTCCGAGAGACTCCGAGTAGAAAATCCAAACCGAGGCCAAAACGTGTGAGAATCGTGTAAAAAGCGTGTGAGAAACGTGTACAAAGCGTTTCTTGCAGCCTTTCGTGTAAACCGTGTAGCCTTTCGTGCAAAGCGTTTCGTGTAAATCGTGTAGCGTTTCGTGCAAACCGTGTAGCGTTTCGTGTAAACCGTGCAGCGTTTCGTGCACACCGTGTAGCGTTCGTGTACCGTTTGTGCAGCGAGCGTGTGGGGTAGTAGCACGTCTCAGGGTCTGTATCATTAATGAAGTATGATATTGTTCTGTTTTGAAAGATTTTGTTATATTATTGCAAATTAAATTCACGTACCTTATTCTACATCATCCAACTTGTATTTTATAAAGTGTATTAAAAACAGCAGCAGGGATTTCATGATTGTTACCCCCCCCCCCCCAAAAAAAAAAATTAATGGTCTATTTATTCTGGTAGGACTCATTGATTACTAATAGAAGTAATCTATAATGTACTGATATAATTTTTTTATGACCCCCCCCCCCAAAAAAAAGAAATCATAAAGTTAAAACAAGGAATTTTATGAGAAAATATTGTAAATTATACAACCAGTTGTAAAGAAAGTTTTCAAATGTGATTTCCAGTGAAAAAAAAATAAAAATATTATTTCCTTTCAAAAAGCTTAGATTTGTTATTGTATGAAAAAAAAGTGAATGTGCAACTTTAGAAATAGTTTTATTGACATGTTCCTGTAAATGATTTGTATCATTAATAAGTGTATTTCATATATGAAGGGAAAATAAAGAACCCATGAAACATATATCCTTGTAAAATCTACAACACTAAATTTAAATTAAACATGATTAAAAATTGGTTAATATTATCTACACTGTGTGACATTTTAATCTGTTGTTATACAGAATATCATCTATCGAACACTGTTCTAAATGATAATAAACCTGAATTTACAGTTATGTAGTTTTGGAATTAATAAATCCATGATCACTTGCTAATAATTACGTGCAATAAATATATCAATAAAATCTTTTTTCGGAAAGCAACTGAAAATGTCTCACAATTAACACGCCATAAATTTCTTTACAGTCAAATTAAATGTTGACACAACTCTCATGCACATCGCTGAATGAAGGGTAGGGAATAGGAGAGACATTTGTCATAACAAATTCAAATGAAGGTTTTAATGATATAGGCGTAGTAATTTTGTTGATTTCAAAGTTTTTAATTTATATTTTTCAGATCGTTTTATTATTAGGAAAACTGAGAAATTTCCACAATAGTATAGAAGATCTAAAAATGACCAGTGAAACATTATGGATAACTGTGGTGGACAACTAAAAATTAAGTTTAGAAAAAAATTGGCAAGATGAAATTGAATAAATGACAAAAATATTAGAACAATGGGAAAAGGGAAAGCTATCACTTTTTTGGGAAAAAAAGAAACAATTAACACATTGTGTATTTAAAAACTGCAATATAATGCAACTATTCTTCTTACTCCACCTAAAGAAATTATTAAACAAATAAATAAATATTTAACTTTGTTTGGAACAGTAAAGACCATACAAAACTATATACACTTATTTACGATTTACAATATGGACGTTGAATCTAAACTCAAGGCGTCCAAGGCATCTTGGGTTTCAAGGTTACTAAATACTCATTCTTATCGTCTTGTATTATTCATAGACCACCTACCAGTATTTAATAGAGAAACATCGTCATTATAATACATTTTAAAAACTTATCTCATAAAAGTATATGAATATAAAGAGATACAAAACATTCCCATCTTTTGCAAAGAATCTATTTCTGCATCCATTGCCTGTAAAATGATTAAAGATTTTCAAAAGGTATCCACAGATGAATTTCTATCTCTACCAATATGGAAATACAAATTTTTACACATAGAAAAAAATCAATTTATTTTGAAATTTGGATTAAATTAGGAATTATATACATAAGAGACCTGTATGATGCAGATGGTATGTTCAGTTATATTATGTATCTCATTCTATGATACGATATTATACAAGATTAATATCCTATGTGAATACCTCATTATGAAGACTATTTTAATAAATTTTCAAAAATATATATTTGTGAAAAAGCACAGTATATTAATATAAGAAGCAGTACTTACGTACTTTTAAAAGGAAACAGGTATACCCAAATAAATGAAAAAAAAATCATCTATTTTTTAAAATAAATTATTCATCGAAAAAAAAAATTAAGATCAATAACGGAAAATTACTGGAGTGAATTGTTTGATATCTATGGGCTTCTATTTACCATGTGAAAATCGCGAAAATGTCTGATAAGCATATAGCAGAATTTAATTATAAATTATTGCATAAATTATTAAACTAAAACATAGTATAAGCAAATGGAATCCAAATGTACAAACATTTTGTGATAACTGTGGAGAAATTAAAAATATAATACTTCTTTTATTTTTACTGAAATGACAATAATTTTATATGACTATAAATAAGTACATTCTTTGTGAATCCTCAAAAGATTTTTTTTCAAATTTGTTTCTTATATAGAGGCAGCAGATATCATTCCAAAGTTTCATTTTGTATATTTCCTCATGTTAACATCAACAGTGCGTAGTCATCACTTTACGCATCAGTGACTCGGAAAGAAAATACATGGTTACATGTACAAAGGTTGTCTAAATTTTTTAAGAAACGAAAATCGTATAAGATAAATAAAACATCTATAATTATGTGATTTGATATTTTCATTATCAAACAAATTGAAATATTGTAATTTCGCCGGTCAAGTCACGCGAATACGCACCATTTAATCGCGTTGGATGAATATCATATCACATATATGAACCCTAAGGTTTAACACCTTAAGGTAAAGGATAAAATGATAAACATTATAATTGTTACTTACGCCCAACACAGTTCAGTGCCACCGATACCACACGTACACATGACGTGAGCTATGAAATAGGAGAAACATTTGCCATAATAAGTTCAAATCAAGAATTTCAGGGTTGACTCAGGCGTGGTCATTTTCAAATACATTTTGTTCCACGAAAATGTGATAAATCCAAATAAATCTATCTTTTATTCACATTACTTCGAATCTTTCATATAAATGAAAACTGCAGTTGTAAAATATCAATTCTACCTCAGTTTTCAATTCTCCATCAACTGTTTTACTGTGTTGGCCTCAACACAGTAAAATTTTCTCTGACACAGTAACGAATCAAATTTTATGCGAGCGGCACAATTAAAATTTTGCGACACAGTCAAAGATCATCAGAAAACCAACCATATAAATTATCACAAACTGAAACTATAATCACGCAATTCAGTCGTCTTTCAATTCTTAAAGACAGATCATTTAATCAACTCTTAATTAGGGCTACACTTTGCATAATTTATTATGTCCTAGACCCTCGCAGGACTTTAGGCATGAAGGGACAAAGACAAATAATTTATTTTCACACTTCCATATAACGGGTTATTGGAAATTACTAGTGTTGGCAACGAGTACCCGGTTAACCGGTTAACCGTCGAACAATACGAGTATCGGTTAGTAAAACTGCTATTCAGTTACTCGGATAAAAATGCATCGTATATAGTAAATAACAAAAAAAAAAAAAAATGAAATGTTAATTTGTTTATAAGCATATACTTAAATTTTTCTCTAAATTTTCTTTACCGATAGACTTAATGATCTAGTGTTTCACTAATACGATTGATTTGTTTTGATTAATAGTTTTCACAGTAAATTGATAGCTTGGGTTGCCAGCAGTTTATTACTAGTTTGAAGACCCGAATTAAAATTACCTTAAATAATTTAACAAGATGCCGCCAAAGACATATATAGCTTGAAAGTATTTTAAAAGAATAATTGATTCGATACTTGTGTGAATTGGAGTTATCGTGTACGGTTGTGACTTCAAATTTCTAAATAATTATTCTCTTTGATCATGACATATATCGTAACTTTTTTATCCAATTTCCGATTGTTTTATGGAACTCATTTTGGGTATGACCTTTAGTATATTGGAAAATGGCAGATCCAATGATTTCCTTGACTTGTTTCTTCCTTCTGAAAGGTGTTTTTTTAAAGTTTGGAAATAGAAACAAGTCGAAAGTTCAAAGATCTGGCGAATATTGTTAATGTGAAAAAAAAAATAACTTTCTGTTTGTCCCCAAAACTCCTTTACTCTTCAGGGCGTGCGGGTTTGGACACTATCATGAAAAAATTTAATGAAGCGGATTCCTGAGTTTGGGTCATTCCTCTAATAACCTTTCGATTTTTTTGCACAAAATTTGCTTTCTAGACTCCTCCAGAAAATAAAATCTCCCCGAATACGAATTTGAACAACAATACCACTAATATTTAAGAAAATTGCATATAAATCTGTCTTTGTGCTCTTGCAATTCTTTGCTCTTGTCAGACCTTCGCTGTTTTTGTCAAGTACATCTTATGGTAAACTTTGTTTGGAGGGTTTTAAGCAATAGATTCAAGTTTCATTATCTGTTTGAATTTCAAGAAAACGTGGATAACTACAATTACTGATATTTTAAGATAATTGTTAAGACATTCGTACACTCTGTCGAATTCACTTATTTTTCAAAATATAGGGTGACCTTTGAGTACTAAGCTTTTTTACCGTCAAACGTTTCCTAAAAACAGTGTAAACTACTCCCGAAATGACGTCTATCAAATTTGCAATGTGTCTTAGGGTCAATCATACATCATCAAATATTATTTGTTGAAATTTGGCAAACAGTACATAAGTTGTTATAATTTTTTTGTTGGCAAGGACAGTACCCATTTTTGATGCTCATTATATAATTTTTTTATCATTGAAATCAAATCAACCTGCTCATTTGTATATAAAACAGGCATTGATTGCTGTAATTTTAACATATTTCAATGAATAATTCTTTGGAATGATTAACAAGTTTTACAGCAGCTTTAATGAAGCTTTTATTTTCACTCTAGTTTACTGATTCTTTACCATTCATTTATAATACAGTATGTCGAATAGCCCTTGTTTTCCAGATTCTCACAATGAAACTATGTGATGAAAAGTGGTCACATAAACTGTTATATATTCATTAAAGATTCAATAATGAGAGAAAGTCAAGCTTAATGTCATATGATATCTGTATTGTATGTCATACAGTTCAGGACATCATTTATTGAACAGCCCTCGTACTTTGTCATTTATTCAAATTCCTTTCAATTATTTGTGTTGTATTGCTGTCACAATTCATGTCCATATTTGATTTCCATGTTTTATCTGATTACTGTTATATAACTAATATTATTTGCCCAATATGTTTTCCATACTTTTAAGCTTGTTTAGCAGGTTTCACCTGGCGATTTAAATCCCGTGATTTCAGAAATCAGATTGGGCGTAGCAACTGAAGAGAGCAGTCGAGTTTTAAGACAGCTCAAGTTTTCTCCTGTTTTATTGTATGTTTGATAATATTTCATGACCAGAAGTCCACCTATTCTGGGTAGTGTATTTTATTTATTATTGTTAACTGTGTGATTTATTGACGGTTTTTATTCCTGAAATGGCCACAGAACTTTGTTCAATAATTTCATTCGTAAGTTAGATTCAAAGTAGTACGCGTATTTGCTCATGTAAAGTATATGTCTTATAAGTAAAAGTATAAGTGTGTGAGTATATGTATAATGTAGACGTAGTGTTGTATGTATAAAGTATGGTATTCGTCTTAAAGTAAAGTTATTGTCTACAAGTAATACACTTAGTCTGTGTGAGAATGTAAAAGTTCTATAAAATAAAGTAGTATGAAGAAAAGTGAAGTACCTTTACAGTGCAGTAAAATGCAACTAAGTAAAGTATTATGCAGTAAAATGCACCTAAGTAAATGTACAGCAAAATGTACAAGTATGAGCAATGTATATATTATGTCTATCTAACTTTGATTCATATTATAGGTCCCATTTAGGCCAGCTGTCCTTTTATGCCTTGTATGCCATCCAGCAGTGAGCCATTGAGCCATGTAGAAACGCGTTTGTTTGTACATTTTTGTAAATAAAAACTATATTTTGAAAAAAGTCTATTGTGATTTTGGGAAGCCGCCAGCCACCCTGTGACAATTGCATCAAACGGAGCACCACCCAAGCAGTTATCATTGAATTTATTTACAATATCTAGAGTGTATACAGGAGTTATAGCGTCTGCTCTAGAGTCGCGAAGTAGGAAGTCAATTCTTACATCGCGGGTGCGAATCCCACTGTGGGCTGTTTAGACTGGTCCTTCGGATGAGACCGTTTAAACCGAGGTCCTGTGTCGCAGTGGCTGCTGGCACAAAAAGAACTCTCACCGCTTAAAGGCCCTGAGTGCCAGGAATAGAACAAGATTTGTAGCTCTCCATCGGCGAGTGGTGGCGTGTCCATATGAGTGAAAAATTCTCGAAAGGGACGTTAAACAGCATACAATTAATCAATCTAGAGTGTGTGATATCTGAATCTATTATTATTCAGAATATATGATATCTAACAGGTTCTACTCTACATATCTGCAATAGAAGAAAGAAACTGGGGAATAAGCCCAGCTATATAACTACAAAAGCAAAGATTCAAAGCTATATATTCATCTTTCGCAAATTTCGCCTTTTTTTCATTTATGCAGTGCTTATTATAGGTATCACTATTGTTATAACTGTTTTAACATCGTGTCCAAAATTGACAAAACCTAACAGTTACAGCGACTCCGATTCACCCCTATTAATGTTATTGTGATTTAAATTCAAGACACGTGGTTTAGGTTTACCTATTCAAAGGTTATAGGGTAGAACCGGTTTTATAAATAAAGTTGGCAGTAAACAGGAAAATGCTATATAGTCTGTTTCTTCTGAAAACATGTATTGTGAAAAATGTGTTTCCAGATCTTTCTGAATGACTTTCATGATTTTCAACAGAAATGAGTGGCTAAAGGGGGGGGGGGGGGAAATAACAATTAATACATCTTATCATAGTTTACTGCAAAAAATAAGACACCCTACTATTGTGTTCGGAACATTTTATTTTTCGGTGTTCTGCAAATTATAAAACCCAAGGAGTTCAAAGTAGCTCTGGCAGTGGCTCTGGCGAGAGTTAGCGAGACTACAGCGAGATAGGGTAAATTATTCACGGAAATGTGGCTAGGAAGTGACTAGCACGTGGAGACATGGTAAACAGAAAAGTAATGTTGCGTTTCAGTTTCCATCGCCCTATAATATCTGTAGAAATGTACTTCAATTGATCTCTCTTGAATTCATTCAAACTTAAATAAGTATTCTTTATGATACAATTTTCTGCAGTCATGAATATGAATTTCTTTTTATACAAGTTTTTACATGGGAACCGGGGTTATATTTTTTGGCGTCAGATTAGCAAATGAGGCACCAACATGACTTTAATCGACAAATCAGCTGAATGAGAATTGCATTATGGGTTACTACGAATACTGCAGGAATTTTACCCTTGAAAAACAGGAAACTCTTATGGCGATCGTAAAGGCACAAAGACCATTTTCCATCCATTTCGTAAATGCAAAGCATTTTTTAAAATTCTGTTATCTTCTTGCTCACAATGACAAACCATTCATTTGTTAAATAAACTTGGAAGTCTAAGTTTCTCAAATTCATACTGCAAAGCGATTTGCTCTGTATTAATTCCTTTGTTGTCCTTTCGGTGAATACAATTGTCAGGTGGATTCCCTATCCAAAACACGTGATCACGAGTATAGTAAGGTAAAAAGTGTTTTGTCAATTTAAATTTTCTTTACCCTTGAATCACTGGTGTTCCGTAGTGAACTTCACACAAATTACATTTTATTAAACATATTTTTTCTAGTTAGCAACAAAATTAAAAAATCTTTCATAGTTTCTAATCTTTGTATTATGTTCACAAGAACATTTTTTTTTATTTTGCACTCCATTGACATGATCATAGATTGATCTGAGCCACGTGTTCGAAGTAAAATATTGTTAACATGTATTTGGTGTAAACGTTGCTATTCGTTCAACGATTGGTCAGTTGCTCATGGTATGATCCTCTATGCGCATCAATATCAATAGCCATATAAGGCAAACAAAGGTTTGTCAGTGTAGATGATATTACACATTTTTTACCAGCGTATCGGTCGCTAGTGAGCCCTAATTTATCAAAAAAGCAAAAATAAAGTATATTAATATTTACCCCCCCCCCCCCCCCCCCTTTAGCCACCCTTTCACCCTTTTCTGTTGAAAATCATGAAAGTCTTTCAGAAAGGTCTCGAAACACATTTTTTACAGGACATGTTATCAAAAGAAACAGACTATAGCAATTTCCTGTTTACTGTCAATTTTATTTATAAAACCGGTTCTACCGTATAACCTTTGAATAGGTCAACCTAAACCACGTGTCTTGAATTTAAATCACAATAACATTGGTAGAGGTGATTACAGCTCAATAAAAACCGATACGCTGGTAAAAAAAATGTGTAATATCATCTACACTGACAAACCTTTGTTTGCCTTATATGACTGTTGCTATTAATGCGCACAGAGGATCTTAACACGAGCAACTGAAAAATTGTTGATTGAACACGTTTACGACAAATACATGTTTACATGTTACTTCGAACACGTCAATCTATGATCATGTCAACGGAGTGCAAAATAAAAAAAAATGTTCTTATGAACAAAATCAAATGCAAACATAAGAAACTATGAAAGATATCACGGGGCTCACCGGCGTTTTTAATTTGTTGTTAACTAGAGAAAAATATGTTTAATAAAATGTATACGTAGTTAGCTTCAAGTTCAGCACTTCAAGGGTAAGAAAAACGAGCAGCTTCTCGATTGCATTTAAATGGACAAAATATTAATTTTTTACATAGCTATACTCGTGATCACGTGTGTTGGCCGGGGAATCTACCTGACAATTGTATTCACCGATAGTACAATAAAGGAATTTATCAAGCGTAAAATTCATGTAGTATTCGTAGTTACCCATAATGCAATTCTCATTCAGCTGATTTGTCAGTTAAACCCTAACAAAAAAATACTATAGTAAACTATAGTTAACTATAGTTTACTATAGTAAATCAAAGTTCCAAAGTTTTCACCATAGTAAATCAAAGTTCCAAAGTTTTCACCATAGTAAATCAAAGTTCCAAAGTTTTCACCATAGTAAATCAAAGTTCCAAAGTTTTCACCATAGTAAATCAAAGTTCCAAAGTTTTCACCATAGTAAATCAAAGTTCCAAAGTTTTCACCATAGTAAATCAAAGTTCCAAAGTTTTCGACATAGTAAATCAAAGTTCCAAAGTTTTCACCATAGTAAATCAAAGTTCCAAAGTTTTCGCCATAGCAAATCAAAGTTCTAAAGTTTTCGCCATAGTTAAACAAAGTTCCAAAGTTTTTACTATAGTAAATCAAAGTTCCAATGTTTTTTGTAATTATTTTAACAACTTAAATATTTTAATTATTAATAATTATTTATAATTAAAATCAAATATATTTAAATAAATACTGCTTATTTATCGGTGAAAGAGACTATTTTTACATTAAAACAATTTCTTGTACTTTGTTCTATTTGGGGGACAATTTGGGTTTTTGAAAAAAAAATCTGAAGTTTTAATGAATCTTAAACTTGAAATTTATATAATGTACAGAATGGGAAGCAAAACCATAATCTTAAGGGTTTATAGTGCTTAATCAAAGTTCCAAAGTTTTTACTATAGTAAATCAAAGTTCCAAAGTTTTCACCATAGTAAATCAAAGTTCCAAAGTTTTCACCATAGTAAATCAAAGTTCCAAAGTTTTCACCATAGTAAATCAAAGTTCCAAAGTTTTTACTATAGTAAATCAAAGTTCCAAAGTTTTCACCATAGTAAATCAAAGTTCCAAAGTTTTCACCATAGTAAATCAAAGTTCCAAAGTTTTCACCATAGTAAATCAAAGTTCCAAAGTTTTCACCATAGTAAATCAAAGTTCCAAAGTTATAACTTTGGTACTATAGTTAACTATAGTAAACTATAGTTAACTATAGTTTACTATAGTATTTTTTTGTTAGGGAAGTCACATTGGTGCTTCATTTGCTAATCTGACGTCAATAATATAGTCCCGGTTCCCATGCAAAATATTTGTCCAAAAAGAAATTTTAATTCATGCAGTAGAAAATTGTTTCATAGAGAATACTTATAATTTATTAACTAATTGAATTCAAGAGAGATCGATTGAAGTACATTTCTACAGAATGATATTATAGGTTGGTGAAAACTAAAACGCAACATTTTTCTGTTTACCATGTCTCCACGTGCTAGTCACTTCCTAGCCACTTCCTAGCCACTTCCTAGCCACATTTCCGTGAATAATTTACCCTATCTCGCTGAAGTCTCGTTAACTCTAGCCAGAGCCACTGTCAGAGCTACTCTGAACTCATTGGGTTTTATAATATGCAGAACACCGAAAAAGAAAAGGTTCCGAACACATTAGTAGGGGTGCGAGTAAGACAACAAAATGACACAACGCTCAATTTAAAAAAAAAAAACAACTAATATTAACTGCGTGCCTTAAATACATTTTTTGAATAGATTAGTTCATCGTACATACAATTTTTTTTATAATGATTTAATGAAAGGTAATGGATGGACGTTTCTTTTACAGTGGCCAAAAATTTGGTATCAAGACCCACTCTACATACTAATAAATTTACCTATCGGTACTTTAATTTCACTGTGGTATTAAAAAAATGTACTATTTATATAGCCACATATGCGTGACTGTGTGGTATACATATTAGCGAGTTCTTTAAAGAGCAATTTATTTGGGAAAGTGTAGTAAATGACTCTTTATATTCTATTTTTAGGGTTGTGGCATTTTAAAGGTTCGAATCAAGTTCAGATTTTGAAAGAAAAGTTTTCGGGTTGTTTTAATTTTGTTTTACTTTTTATTTTAGTTGGCAATAAAACATTTTCACTGAAGATTTAATATATGCATTGGAATAATGAATTCTTTTAAAGTAAATAACTAAAAATGCCTGATAAATATTTTTAAAATATTGGAAAACGTTTATTCAAGTTTTTTTTTAAATTCATTTTTAGTAAAATCGCTTCCCGGTCACAACTTCCATTATATTTAAACATTTTTATAACATCTTTTTTTTTTACGTGTGAACACTTAATATGTATATATCAGAATAGACTTTCCACAGCTACTAATGTTAGAGATTCTATGACAGAAGATGGAAGTCCCTTGTTTAGAATATAGATATTACGAGGGGGTATCAAAAAGTTCGTGGACTAGCGCCATAAAATTAAAACCGCTTTAGGCACATCAATGAATTTTAAAATATCTAGTAAGCATCATATTTTCTATCTATAGAATAAACCTCAAATCATAAATTTTTTCTTATGATCAATTAGTAATGTTTTTGTAAGCAATGGAATGTCAAGGCGGCGCAACCTCGAAAACTACGTTTTTTCGACTTAAGTGTAACTGAGAAAAACTCTTTTGTTATTAACATTTGACATCCAAAAATCGATCCCGTTAATTCAGGTATGTGTTTTGTTCCATAAAATATGGAATCTTTACCTCATTCTAGAAGTTCTATAAAAATTTATCGTAAATTTTACAGAGAGAGTACATACAAATAAGGCCTTCAAAATGACGTCAAAAAGGGGGAGGGGTTTTCTTTTCCAACATTCTATAAAGTTTTGCCGATGAAAAAACTGGTTTAGACCTAGAAAATGTTTTATCTGGCTACGGAGAAATAAAATACATCCAGATTACTTGTTTTTAATGCCAAAAGAGAGTCGGAGAGAAAAGGGATGTACAAGTAATGTCGATTTGTAATCGAGGTGTGGAAAATCTATCACGTCAAAATATGACGTAGATCATATGTTGTAGAATTTAAACTTCAAAAATCAAAGCATGTTTGCACAATCAAATGAAATGGATCTCTCCCAAGGTATAAATCCAATCCATTTGCAATATTACATGCATTGAAAGCCGCTGTTCATTACATTGTAAAATCATATAAATAAGATGGATTTAAGTCCTTATTTAGCTCCAGGGAATCTCATGAAAATAAGTGTATGAAGTAGAAGAAGCAGACATTGAAAAACAATGACGTTGTCGGACGTCACGAAACTAAACGGCGACAGCGCCAGGTGATCATATATTGTCGTTTTTATTTTATGATAATTTGGAAGCTATTGAACGTATCAAGCCAAAATTTTCAACATTTCTTCATTTTTTATTGTTTTATGTTCCTTATCAATTTTGAAAGCACAGACTACATTGTATTAATTTTATAGCCTCGGTCCACGAACTTTTTGATAACCCCTCGTATTTTGACAATTACTGTACCAAATAAATACCTAGGTAAATTCGCACAATAAATACATGTATATTGTAATAAACGTTTTTACATGGTAAAAAAAAACAAGCATGGGCACTTCACTCTTCTCATTTCCCCAGATTCTTTGGATTCAATATATTGAAGTTGTAGAAAATAACTTATAAACTTAGAAAATAATAGCAATTATTATGTAGAGTAAAATGATTTGGCAATAAATATATCAAAAAGATCTTCTTCGGAAGGCGGCTGGATATTTCTTACAACACGCCATGAACTTTCTTTGCATTCAAAGGTGGACGCACTTTACTCTAGGTGCGATATGGGAGGGAGACGTTTCCGAAACACAAAAAATTTAAGGTTTAGCACCCTAAAGTAAAGGATAAAATAAATATTATTGTTTCACACTCCAACACAGTTTGAAGCCACTAAGGACACACAAACACATATTAGGAATGGCATATGAAATAGGAGAAAATTTGTAAAAACACGTTCAAATTACGAATTTCAAAAATAATTAAGGTGTGGTGATTTTTCACGCATTTGTTTTTATCAAAGTATTTAAATTGTTTTCATATTCACTTATACGTATATATTATACGTAAAGGAAGTTTATGAATAATTTATACAATATGTAAAGCACAAATAAAAACAGAATTTCAGAGAATATCTTTTTAACAAGAATAAATTTTATTAAGTTTTAAACATGATTCCTCGGTGCGTGATCTGCGACAGATTTTTCTAACAATAATGTTTTAAAGACACAGCAGATATTATTCCATGACATGATAATTTTGTATCTTTTGGCAGGCAGCATCAACAGAGCGATTCATCAATTAACGCGTCACTAATTTTGATAGAAATCAATCAATATAATTTCAAGGATTATCTAAAGGGTGTGTGAGAAACGTAAATCGCAGAAGATAACGTTTATAATTGTTAAATTTGATATTTACTTAATCCAACGACTCGACTCAGTTTTTAAATTTCCTGGTACACCATGGGGGAAGTTTAATTGTGACATCATAAAAATTTTAAAAGCGACAAATATCAAAATTAACGTCGACATGATAATACGTAAACAACAAGTTGAATTCATTTTATTTTATTAATTATTTTAATAAAATTTTATAAAATTACAATACTTGAAAAAAATACTGTGAAGTAGAAGAAGAAAATTTCTATTCAATATGCCGGTGTAACGGTGTAATGTTGACCAGAGTTGAAAATTGACGTGGAGTTATTTTTTCAACATTGAATATTGAACCGGGGTTGTTTTTTCTCCGTTGAA
This sequence comes from Saccostrea cuccullata, assembly GCF_032062105.1. Classification (NCBI taxonomy): domain Eukaryota; kingdom Metazoa; phylum Mollusca; class Bivalvia; order Ostreida; family Ostreidae; genus Saccostrea; species Saccostrea cuccullata. The sequence goes on from NW_026925176.1 coordinate 22,882, forward strand.
AATTGAGACCAAAAGTCGTTGAATTTATACCCGGGGTCATTTTTCAACAGCTTGAGAACTTTTTTCTTATCCCTGATGACCTCAACAAGTTGAAAATTGACCCTGTTGAATATTGACCCCACCTAGAAGTTTGATTTTTTTTGAACTGGGAAACTGTTTGACGAGATTAGTCAATAGCTCCATATTTATATTTCGGTTTCAATTTTTTCCCTTTTCAAGAATAATAGAAATAAACATATCATCCAGTGCATATATGTACATTTTGATCAATGCACGATTTCAGTTATCTTCAAGCATGATAATTTTATTTTTTGACAATACTTTCTAAAATCTATAGCATTCATAACTAACAACAAAACTATGAATAGGGCATAAACCCAAAATCCTGGAAATCTGGTGTTGTAGAAAGTGAGCCCTATATGTACTGATGAGGTGGGCAAAACATCCCTACGGAAGCGTATTAGTGCCACGGAATATTTTTTTTTAAAGTTGGTAATTCCACCTTTATTCAAGGCTTTTCCAACTTTAAAGCTGGTAATTCTAACTTTTATCTTGGATTTTCCAACATTAAGTCCAAACATGGAACAGTTGTGGCACATTCAGTGTTGACTTTAATTTAAAGTTCACTGGGATATATCGAATTGACATATTAACTAAAGTAACTATTGTTACTTGATCATACATCATCCATGTTTCAAAATGTTGAGTTGAACCCCACAGGAAGTGTTTTCTTCTTGTCATGTTTTGAAAAAAGAAATGGTGATTTCAAATTTCTAAAGCGGAGGGGGGGGGAAATAAGCATCCCTAGCCCCCTCCCCCTCCCCCCGGTTCCCGACGCCTATGGATTAACACAGTTGTGAAAAGCAAGTCATAAATATGTTTTTATGCTGTTGAATTTTGAACCGGTTTCTTGATCAAATTCCACGACCCAGCTCAGTTTTCAACGGATTAGGGTCTAAATTCAAGACCTTTGGTCTCAGTATTCAACGTTGAAAAATGACCCCTCGGGTCACTTTTCAACCCGGGTCAAATATCAACGTTACACCGTCACCAGCCTTGACATAACACAGTTCAAGTGATCCAGATGAATAGATTCATTGGTTTAATAATTACAAAAATGCTTCAATAAATATGAAATTATTGCAAATTTATCTAGAAGCATTGGAGATGCACACGGACAAGGAATGTATAGAATATCTAAAGAACGATAAGCGTATGCATAATTTACATTTACATCATTCAAAAGTGCAAGAGCGTAGACTAGTTTGTTTGAAGTGAAACATGGAATATTAATTGCTGATTAAGTATTTATTTTGAATAGTGCTGGTCTGCATGGATTTCTTTTAACATTTATTGTTTTAAAGAATTTAAGCAAAGTAGAAACCTTAAGCTATAAAATGTACGCCTTTTCCGTTCATTCTAAACAGCAAAAATTAGCTCCTAACACTTTTTGGGTAGTGGAGGAAAACATCTATTAATGTGTGTCAAAAGCAAGCATATGCCCTAGCGCTAACCCCACTTCCTACATTTAGCTCAACAATTATATTTTTCTACTAGTCGCGTGACAAACAGCTGATGCATACAATATAACTAATTAGCTGGTTTTGTGTACGGCTAAGCCCTATTAGCTTTTTTTTTTTTTTTTTTTTTTTTTTTTACATTTTCTACATGTACATATTCTGTTACTTTGTTACATTAAAAAACATATTAAAACGGTTCTAATATCACATTTTCCATTTCGGTCCTTAACATAGCGAATGAGGAGCTGAAATGTATTGTTAAATATGCAAAGAAAAAAATGTGACTTCGCTCAGTAAGCCTTGCGAATATACACCATTTCAACTCAATGGAGAAAACTGATAAACACTATTGTTAAATACATCAACGCAGCTTTATGTCATCGAGATTACATAGACACATGTTAGGTATAAATAGGAGAAACATGCTAGGCAATAACAAGTTCAAATCAAGGATTTTCAAAATGATATACTTTTCTTTAAAAAGAAACATGATGTTATTATGTAATTATGCACATACAAAATTTAAGGTATTTGAAACAAGAATAGAAAAATATCCTCTAAACAATTACATGTAATTAATTTTGGAAAAAATGCTTCATTTCAAGTAAAAGAAAAATCTTTCTTAATATTGTAAAATTATTTCAAAATATCTAGATACTCGAAGGACCGGCTTCTCATTCTTAATAAAGTTGAAAAATAAAATTTTCATATTCATTATTTTTTAAAGAAGGATTTATTATTTTTGAAAAAAAAATCTTGGTAAAGATATTTCTAAAAATAGTTTCATTCAGTAGTAAATTTGACTACAGAGTCTACTTCTTCAATATATAGGGGTTACGATGGGTGTGAGGCTGTACAGAGGATGCTGGCTCTCCCCACGCACCTTGCCCACCTCTGGTGTATTAGAGATCTGTGTTAATGTCAT